>NW_018744757.1:657586-877439 GCF_001683475.1 Chenopodium quinoa
AAGATAAAGTCCTATCTTGGTCTCACTAGCTAATAGCAAGGGTAAGAAAGGGTCGAACCAAGAGAGGCGTTGAATCAACCACCGAAATACTACCGCATAAATAAGCTAAATGAAGTCGAATTGGTTTGGTTTTATGTAACAAGTGCTAGTTCAAGTCAACTAAAGCTAGGGGAGATTAACAATATTTAGAGAGTTCTAGGGCTTGGGATATACCACTCAATTTCGTCACAAATCACAATTAGCAAGTAGCAAACAATGGTAATTTGAGGGATAATATAGGGGAAGTCATCTAAAGCACCCAACTACTCTCTCAAGCTAGAGGGATTACTCGAATTATGAATACAACCTACTCTCGTGGTTACAAAGCATAAAACAAGTATTAAAGCATAATCACGATGACAAAAACATTCCCTTGACTGGAAATTCCTATTCTCATGGCATTTCAAGTCAATTAAGCATAAGGGAGCTAACTCAAGTTCATCTCTCGATCCTTCGTTGAGAAAGCTTAGATAATAGTTCTAGCAATGGCCATATACAAGAACTAAGCAATTAAACCACTTAAGCTCAACTAATTAACACCCAACAATTACCAAATTAACACATGCAACAAGTAATTAGTGACTACATTGAGGGTTTTACCCAAACCCTAGAAAATTAGACTACTCACAATCCATGGAGATTAAAGCAATTAAGGATTTCAAGTAACTCATGAACAAGAATTAACTAAAGATTAAGCTAAATAACAATCTAAGCATACAAGAATTAAGCAAGATAATTAACAATCAAAGCAATTAAAATGGAAGAGAAGAGTGAGAAAATGTTACTAGAAGCTTCAACTTGAATATCAATGGTGGAACTTGTCTTCTACAATGATTGAGAATGAAATTTCCAAGCTAATAATTATAATCTAACTAATGATTTGAGAATATTTGTGTTTCTACAATTGCAAACTAAGAGGAAGCACTAAAAATTGCCCGTACAAATGAGCTCAAGGGTTATTTATAAAGACCCCCAAATAAAAAGGACGGAGAAAACAAGAGTCGGCACGGCTACAGGTCAGCACGGACGTGCTGTGGGCACGGACGTGCTGAGGTTGGCACGTGCACGGCACGGCGTGCACTGGGAGGCAGAAGGTACTTTTTAGTCAGGGCATCCTGCACGGACGTGCCAAATATGGCACGGACGTGCAGGCCTTGTTCAGTAGAATCAGTTTTGAAACTGATTTGGGCTGAGCAACTGCACGGACGTGCAGGATCAGGCACGGACGTGCTGAATATCCTGCACGGACGTGCTGAGCTCTGCACGGACGTGCAGGCCTTGAAAGCAGTAGGCAGTAGCTTTTGGTCGTGCTGGAACACTTCTGCACGACGTGCATACTTTGCACGTCCGTGCAGACTCTCTAAGGCCTTTATCTTCACTTTTCTTTGGTTTTGCTCCATTGTTTCGGCTTCTAACCTCGGTTTATCATCCAAATGCCTCAAATGGTCGTCTTTGAACCTAAAAACCCAACAAATACACAAAAGTTGAACAAAAATAGAGTAAAAGTGAACCAAAATGCCAATATACCAAGTAAACAAGGTTCGAAATCACTCTAAAATCGTATCAAATAACAAGTTATCAAATCCCCCCAAGCTAAGCTTTTGCTAGTCCTCGAGCAAAACAAACATGTCAAATCAAGAAGGAAGATTACTTGCTAATGATCAAACCAAGAAAGATACTTAAAGAGAAAACACAAACACAAATCCGCATGGCAAGAAACCATAAACACTTTTAGCACAAGTGAAAAGCAATTTAAACCCCTAAGTCGCCTAAGAGGACGAGTTTTTATCTCGTGAGGGTTTCCCTTGAGCTTAACCCACAACTCACACAAACCATGCCAAAATTATCATAACACATCATCATCATCAAGGTGATCAATACACACCAAAACCAATGTTTTATTGCCCAAGTCAACTCATCGGGATATAAATCACAAGCAAGACAAGTGAGTGACTTTCAAGAATTACCGATCATACAAATGTGCACATGAGTTGGGGGTAGAGAGGAGAATTAAGCAAGGTTGCACTAGGATACTTCCTTATACCTTTTACTAGTTCATTAGAGCACGTCTAGATATTCCAAAGTTGCAAAAAGCCCTCTTTCGGTTATAAAATCTCAAAATGCAAGTCCACCTCCCAAAATGCACTCCCAAGCCCTTTCAACTACGCTCTAATTGGGAAATTTACACAAGAAACATCTTAATAGATAGTGTGTGGGAGGCATCCACAAATTGACCTCTAGAGAAGAAAAAGTGAAAACTTTGAGAAATTTGGAGGAGTTTTTGATCTCCTTTTCTTTTTCTATTTTTTTTTTTTTTTCTTTTTTTTTAACATTCATTGCCCTCGCCTCTTTTTAACTGTGAGCGGCTCTTTCTTTTATTCGATACATGTGGCTTATTATGCCACTTATTACACAAGATACAAATAGAACCAATTCCCTAATAGAGTTTCATTTGGGAGGAGGGGAGGAACATCAAGGGCACAAGGGACCGCAATTCGATTCAAACATATCCTACTTTGGGCAAATTTGACAATATCCTATACTAGACGTGCAATTGAGCATTCATCGGTTTTCATTTCATATACTCTAATGCAATCAAGATTAATAAGCCTAAATGACCCCAACTCTTGCACACACCCTTCTAAAAGAACTTTTACTCATCACTCAAGAGTCAAGCAAGCAAATCATATAAGCATCGTCATTTGAGTCTCATCCAAGGGCCATTTTTCCTTTTTTTTTTTTTTTTTTTATTATTTTTTAAGGTTGCTAGAAAGCAAGAATAGATAAAAAGTTAAGAAAACTAAGCTAATCATAAAAAAAAAAATTTGAAGCACAACTATACATCTAAATAAATAAAGAGAGAGAGAAGAGAAGAGAAGTATTCACATATTAAGAGATTTGGATTTAGGTGTTGGATTTCAAAGGGAGAAAATTTGGATGTTTAGGGGTTTGGATGCTAGGGGAAGGAACAAACAACATGCAAAGTTTATACCAACAAGAACATACAAGAACCAACATATGAACCAAAGAGAAAGACTCCCCCCAAGCTATCATAAACATGTCCCCAATGTTAAAACAATTAAAGCACAAGAAGGGGAGAAAGAGAACTAACTCATTGGCTCGGGCCTCCTTGGGAGCTTGAGCCCCCGGGGTACCAATGTCGGTAGACGTTCCGGAATTCACCCAATTCCGATCGAAGATCCTCAAAGCTTGTCCTCATATTGTCGTAGGAGGACCTCATGTCTTCGTGAGACTTTCTCATAGTCTCGAACTCGGTGGACATGCGGTTGAACCCGACATTCATCATTTGCATTTGTTGCTCGAAGGAAAGGGGGGGGGGGGTTGCCCTCACCCATGCCTTGACCTTGGTACCCTTGTTGGTGCTCATATTGTTGTTGTTGTTGGAATTGTTGTTGGAAATGTTGTTGTTGCGTTTGTTGTTGTTGTGGTTTTCTTGCTCTTGCTCTTCTTCATCATCACCGGGAATCCAAGGGTGGTCCCTCTCGAAGACCCAGTTGCTCTCGTCGTAGATGAAGGTCTGCTCCGGATTGGGGAGGTAGGCATAGGGGCGGCCACTCACGTGCCACAAGTAAGGATGCGGCCCTTCCACTTCCACAACCCATCTCATGGTCCTAAGCGACTGCATGTCTAGCTGCGTCGGCCCTGGGCAAACCTGCTCATCTGCAAAATCAAGGTTAAGAGCAGAAGCAATAATAGTGATCATGCCACTTATGGTGATGTTGCCGGACCCAGTGGCAACATCCTCTAGGTGGTCGACTAACCAGGCCCCTACATCTAGGGCCGTACTACCCTCGCTCAAGTGCCATAGGAAGTGAAGCTCCCTAGTGGACACTACACCCAAACTATCACCTCTAGCGAACGTCGTGTTCGCTATGTGCGCTGTGACATCCTAAAGGCGGGTGGATTATGGCCGTAGCTTTATCAGTCCTAGGGTTTTAGTCGAAAAGGCGGTGATCTTCCTCCAAAACTCACCCGCACAATAGTTACGGGGAGCCTATCCTTTGGTCCTATGGTTGCCGTTAATTGGCCACCAAAAGCTTGGTTCACCCTCTTTATGTTCAAGTTGTGTTGGGTGTTCATGAGTTGGAAGGTAAGGCGGCGGGGGGATCTATTGTTGTCTTGTTTCACTTGAAGGGTGGAGTGGAATTCAAGTGTCAACCTTTTGTAGGTCGGGGCGCTTAAATCTAGCCAATTTCCTAAGCCACAACCCTCGAAAAGCATCCTAACATCGTCCCCCACCCCTAAAAGCCTCGGCAACACTCTCGTCATAGAACTTTGTAGGTCGAACTCTCCTCCTACTTATTCTTATATAGTTGTTCAAAAATGTTGGGTCATTGAACACGATTCCCATAGTGTCCACTTGTGGTGGATCAACGGGAGGAGGAGGAGAGGGGTTACGGTACCTAGCATCCGTGTTTCTAGGTCGATTTCTTCTAGACATGGTCGGTCTTAATGCAATGCAATCAAACAAACCAAGACAAAATAATCACCTCGCAACCACACAAAGAGACCAAGTCCACAAGTCGACCAACCAAAGCTCAAACAAGGCCAATGAACACAACACAATCAAGTCAAGTTCTAAGTCTCCCACCTAAAACAAGCAAATCACCAAGCAACAAAGACCACTTCAATAATGCATCTACAACAATTCTACATCGATTTCATGCAATATTATCAAACAAACTAACACCACAATCCACCTAAACAAGCATGTTCTTCCTTCATGAAAATCAATTTTTCAACCTCACTTACAAAAAAAAAAAAAAAAAAAAACCAATTCTCAAAACACACCAAAATTCATTCAAACTCAATAATGCTTTTCAATTATCAACTATCAATCACTCACAACCTATTCAAACAAACTTTCTAAAGCAATTTCATTCAAAAATTCAAGAATTAAACATGAAATTAGTGAAAGGGAGGAACGATTATACCGAGCTTATCGTGGGTGTAAAACCCGCAAATGAACCTTTCTAACCTTCCTTTTGCTTAATTGTACTTACTCCTTCAACCAATTGTCTTGAACTTTAACTCCAAAGAAAACCCCCAAATTGATTTTTCAAGGTTAGGGTTTGAGTATTTTGGGTTTGAATGTGAGAAAAGGAGTAGTAGATTGTGAAAAAGTTGAAATAGAGTGAAGATTTTGGAGAAAATTGTTGAATTTGGGTGAGGATTTGGGTGAGAATGGAGAATTGAGTGGGTTTTGAAGGAGGAAGTAAGAGTTTTAGAGAGAGGAGGAGTGAGAATCGTGAGATAGAGAGTGAAGGAGTGAATTTTTTTTTTTTAAAGTTATAACCGTGCTGCTGCCAGCCATTTTTAGGGCGGCACGGACGTGCAACATGTGGCACGGACGTGCAGCCTCAGACAGAAGCGTGGGTAAGGTACTGAATTATTTGGCACGGACGTGCAACTTGCGGCACGGACGTGCTAAGTTGCACGGACGTGCGTAATTTGGCACGGACGTGCAGCCTCAGACATAAACTTAGATAACATATTGACTTGTTCAGTACGGACGTGCAGAACTTAGCACGGACGTGCTTTGCCACCTTGCACGGACGTGCTTAATTTGGCAGAAATTTATTTCAAGAATTTCTGATTGCTTCTGACTGCCTCTGCACGGACATGCTATTCTCTGCACGTCCGTGCAGACCTGCTGTTGCACGATCCTTCTTTTTTTTAGAATAATAGTAATAGTAAGGCATAATAATAATAAAATTATTATCATTACCATTATTATTATTATTATTATTATTTATTATTATTATTATTATTATTATTATTATTATTATTATTTATTATTATTATTTATTATTATTATTATTATTTATTACTACTTCACTTCCACAAAAACCTTTCTTAATTTTCTTTTCATCAACACCTATAAAAGACATTGAGAGAAAAGTTAGTAATAGTAAGAGTGATGGAAATAAATAATAGTTTGTGAGAAGAGAGAGTTGAGAAACTCGGGTTGCCTCCCAGAAGCGCTCTTTTAACGTCACTAGCTTGACGACATTGCGAGATCAATGAGAGTAGGGAACATCAAACTCATCAAGGTGAACAACCTTGGCTTCCTCATGCACAAAACCATCAAAGTATGCCTTAAGCCTTTGGCCATTCACTTTGAACGGTTCACCATTGTCATTTGAGATTTCTATCGCTCCATATGGAAACACCTTCTTAACGGTGAAAGGTCCACTCCATCTTGACTTAAGCTTACCCAGAAACAACTTCAACCGGGAATTGAAAAGTAGGACCTTATCACCTTCCTTAAACTCCCTTTTGCTAATATGCTTGTCATGCTAAGCCTTGGTCTTTTCTTTGTAAATCCTTGCACTCTCATATGCATCCATTCTTAATTCTTCCAAGGCGTGGAGGTCAAGCAACCTCTTCTCACCGGCGCTTTGAAGGTCGAAATTCAATGTTTTGATAGCCAATGAGCCCGATGCTCAAGTTCTACCGGCAAGTGGCATGACTTCCCATAAACAAGCTCGTATGGTGTGGTGCCAATAGGAGTTTTGAACGCGGTGCGATAGGCCCATAGAGCATCATCAAGCTTTGTAGACCAATCTTTTCTAGACCTATCCACCGTTTTCTCAAGGATCATTTTTACCTCCCGGTTTGAAATTTCATCTTGACCACTTGTTTGGGGGTGGTAAGATAATGACACCTTGTGCCTCACACCATATTTCTTAAGGAGAGCTTGAAAGGATCGCTTTGCAAAGTATGAACCTCCATCACTAATCACAGCCCGGGGCACTCCAAAACTTGGGAAAATTAATCTTTTGAAGAGCTTGACCACAACCTTAGCATCATTAGTAGGAGATGCAACCGCTTCCACCCACTTTGATACGTAATCGACGGCCACTAGAATGAACTTGTTCCCAAAAGAGCTCGGGAAAGGCCCCATAAAATCGATGCCCCATACATCAAAAATTTCAAGTTCAAGGATGTTGTTCAAAGGCATTTCATTTCTTTTTGAAATATTACCGGTTCTTTGACACCGGTCACAAGCTTTCACCACACCCCACACATCTTTGAACATTGTTGGCCAAAAGAAACCGCATTGCAATATTTTCGCCAAGGTCTTGTTGGCACTCATATGTCCTCCACAAGGTGAGGAGTGACACATTGTGATAACATCTTCAATTTCGTTATCCGGGACACACCTTCTAAAAAGGCCATCAACACCTTGTTTGAAGAGCAAGGGGTCGTCCCAAAAGTATTGGCGAACATCATGAAGAAACTTCCTTTTTTGTTGATAGGAGAGGTCGGGAGGGAGAATAGAGCAAGACAAGTAGTTTGCAATGTCCGCAAACCATGGTGCTGGTGCTTGGAGAATAGCAAATAGTTGATCATCCGGGAATGAATCGTCGATTGGCAAGTTATCAAGATCACCTACAAGGATAGGCAACCGTGAAAGATGATCGACCACCACATTTTCGGCACCCTTCTTGTCCCTAATCTCAATGTCATAGTCTTGTAAGAGCAAGACCCACCGTATCAATCTTGGCTTTGATTCCTTCTTGGACAAGAGGTACTTCACGACCGCATGGTTGGTGAAGACTATGACTTTAGATCCCAACAAGTATGACCTAAACTTCTCAATTGCATGAAAAATGGCTAGAAACTCCTTTTCCGTGGTTGTGTAATTCCTTTGTGCATCATCCAAAGTTTTGCTAGTTTAGTAGATAGCATGGAGCTTCTTATCCTTACTTTGTCCAAGAACGGACCCAATGGAAAAATCCGAGGCATCACACATAAGCTCAAAAGGAAGCTCCCAATTAGGGGGTTGAATGATAGGAGCCAAAATCAATGCCTCCTTCAACCTATCAAATGCTAGCAAACAATCATTAGTAAACACAAAAGGGGCATCCTTTACCAACAATTGAGTGAGCGGCTTTGCGATTTTTGAAAAATCATTTATGAACCGGCGGTAAAAACCCGCGTGTCTAAGAAAGCTCCTTATCCGCTTCACATTTGTAGGGGGTGGGAGGCGCTCAATGACCTCAATTTTGGCACGATCTACTTCAATGCCCCTACTAGAAATTACATGACCAAAAACAATTCCTTCTTCTACCATGAAATGACATTTTTCCCAATTCAAAACCAAGTTCACCTCTTGACATATTTTCAATACTTTAATCAAATTTGAAAGGCAAATGTCAAAAGATGAACCAAAAACAGAAAAGTCATCCATGAATACTTCAATTGACGATTCAAGCATGTCGGAAAAAATAGACATCATACACCTTTGAAATGTGGAAGGTGCATTACAAAGTCCAAATGGCATCCTTCGATAAGCAAAGTTGCCAAAAGGGCATGTGAATGTAGTCTTCTCTTGATCCTCGGGTTGGATTGGGATTTGGAAGAATCCCGAGTATCCATCCAAGAAACAATAGTGACTATGTGATGCTAGTCTTTCCAATATTTGATTGGTGAAGGGGAGTGGGAAGTGGTCTTCCCGGGTGGACTTATTCAATTTTCGATAATCAATACACATCCTCCACCCGGTGACCGACCTCGTAGAAATGGTCTCACCCTTATCATTCTTGATGATGGTCATGCCTCTTTTTTTAGGCACAACTTGAACCGGGCTAACCCACTTACTATCGGAGATAGGGTAGATTATGCCCGCTTCAAGAAGTTTTAAAACTTCTTTTTTCACAACTTCCTTCATGTTTGGATTGAGCCTTCTTTGGTGCTCAATCGAGGAAGCATGATCATCATCAAGTAAAATCTTATGCATGCATATAGTAGGACCTATCCCCTTAATGTCATCAATTTGTACCCAATGACACCTCTATACTCCCTTAAAACAACTAGGAGTTTCCTAAGAGAGGTATAATCAAGTTTAGCATTGACAATAACGGGATAATTCTCACTATCATCAAGAAAAACATATTTAAGTAAAGGAGGAAGGGGCTTAAGTTCAACCTTGTGAGGAGGCGTAGTCCTCTCCTCTTTTACCTCCACATTAAGCACTTCTACTTTCTTTTCGTTGTGGACTAAAGGTTGGTTGAGCAAAAGATCATACCCCCTCGTTTCTTCACCTTCCTCAACTAAGCCTCCCGTTAGGATAGCTTGTAAAGGATCTCCTTCAAACAAATTTTCTTGGAACTTTTCTAAGTCCCTTTCCAATGTATCAACTCTATGAAATTCATCATACAATGGCTTTTTCAATGTTTTTGGGAATGAAAATGATATTTTCTCATCTCCCACATTCAAGGTCAATCTTCCTTGCTTCATATCAATCACAACACCCGCGGTGTTCAAAAACTGTCTTCCCAAGATTAGGGGCACCGTAGTATCTTCTTCCATTTCCATTACCACAAAATCACATGGCACAAATACTCTTCCAACTTGAACCGGTACATCTTCAAGAATTCCCAAAGGTAGCCTAACCGTGCGGTCGGCTAATTGTAAGGACATTCTTGTTGGCTTCAAGTCTCCCACTTTCAAACTCTTAGCAATCGAATAGGGCATCAAACTCACACTTGCCCCAAGATCACATAAAGCATCCATAGCCTCTAAGTCTCCAATCTTCACCGGTATTGCATAGCTACCGGGGTCACCAAGCTTTTGAGGGAGCTTGTTTTGAATGATTTCACTCACCTCCTTAGGAAGGGAGATGGTTGCACTCTCTTCAAGCCTACTCTTGTTGGATAAAAGAT
Source organism: Chenopodium quinoa (assembly GCF_001683475.1). Lineage (NCBI taxonomy): Eukaryota > Viridiplantae > Streptophyta > Magnoliopsida > Caryophyllales > Amaranthaceae > Chenopodium > Chenopodium quinoa. The sequence goes on from NW_018744757.1 coordinate 667,318, forward strand.
CCTTCAGAAATTTTGCATATGTAGGAATTTGTGACATAGCATGAAGAAAGGGGATATTCACTTGAAGTCCTCTCATGACTTCAAGAAAGTTTGAAAACTTTTCATTCAATTTCTTTTCAACAATCCTATGAGGGAATGGAATGGGAGGCTTGTATACTTTCATGGGGGGCTTTTCTACCTTTACCTCATCTCCCTCATTCTTACTTTGTGGCTCTTTTCTCTCAACATCAACTATCTCATTTTCAAACTCATTCTCATTTCTCACCACAACTCCCTCATCTCTCTTTTGTGGCTCCTCTTCACTCATAACCGGCCCTTCATAACCTCTCCCCAATATCAAAGTAATGGCCTTAGCTTGCTCTTTTGGGTTCACAACCGTTGAGCTTGGGAAGTGACCAATAGGATTGGAGGATGAACTTCCAACTTGTTGCGCAATTTGAGCCAATTGATTCTCAATTATCTTGTTGTGTGCTTGAAGTTGTTGGATGTTCGCTTGCATATCCGCATTGCTTCTTCCTTGTTGTGTAATGAAGGTCTTAAGTGCGGCTTCAAGGCTAGATTTTTTGAGGAGGTGGAGGAGCGGGTTGGTTATATTGTTGCCTTTGTTGGTTTTGGTCCCTTTGGTTAGGGTGACGGTAAGGAGCTTGTTGGTTTTGTGGATGAGATTGGTTGTATTGGTTTTGAGGGGGCCTTGATTTTGTTGTTTCCAACCCGTGTTTTGTTGGGGTTTCCAACCTTGATTGTAGGGTTGAGAGTATTGATCGTTTCTTTGCCCAATAGCCGCAGCTTGTTCTTGGTTAGTTGAGTTGCAATAGGAGGACAAGTGATCATTTCCTCCACAAGTTTCACAAGACATGACTTGTTGTGAAGAAGAGCTCGGAGATGTAAGCGTGGCTTGATTTAGCTTGTGAGCTAGCATGTCAAACTTTGATGCAATAAGGTCTATTGCACTAAGGTCGTGGATTCCGCCCTTCTTTGCTTGAGGTTGCCGTCTATCATCTCCGTATGCATAGTGCTTTGCCACTTCTTCAATCATCTTGTATGCATCATCCACCGATAGATTTTTAAGGCTACCACCGGCCCCGTTATCAGGTTAGCCCTTGAAGTAGGAGTAAGACCATCATAAAAGCTTTGAACAATGATCCATGATGTGAAACCATGGTGTGGGCATTTTCTAGTGTAGTCCTTGAAACGCTCCCAAGCTTCACTTAAGGTTTCATCAATCTCTTGGTTGAAATTGGTGATTTTCCTTCTTAGTTCGGCGGTCTTTTCGGGTGGACAATACTTTCCACGGAAAGCTCTAGTGACTTCATCCCATGTGGTCAATGATCCCTCTTCTACCGTTCTCAATCAATGCTTTGCTTTGTCATGGAGGGAGAATTGAAACATGTGCATACGGATGAACTCTTCCGTAATGTTGTTTTGCTTGATGGTTGTGCATAATTCGAGAAAGTTGTCCAAATGAGCAAAAGGAAACTCATGAGAACTCCCACCAAATTGATCACTTTGTATCATACGGATGAGTTGAGGTGAAAGCTCAAAATTATTTGCATTCGTAGTAGGGAGACGTATGCCACTCCGAAGTGTGAAGGCATTGGGGTGGTCATAATCTCGTAACAATGGTGGAGGAGGATTGTTATCACCCATGTTATCTTCTTCGTTGGTTGCAAAGATTTCCTCCGGATCGGAATCCGAATATACAATAGAGAACTCGGGTGTGCCTTGCAAAAGCCTCCTCACGTTTCTCAAAGTCCTATTTAACTCTGGATCAACGGGAATAAGCGATGATTGCTTACTCTTCCGTGTCATGCAAGGTCAAACAAAGATAAGAAAAACGTTAGCAATGACTATCACAAGTTGAAAACACAAATATACAAAAATAAGTAAGAAAAATTATGATACAAATATACACATTTAGACTCATTCAACAATAATACATTCAATGTGACTTTGCCTCCCCGGCAACGGCGCCAAAATTTGATAGGCCGTCGTCGAGCCTACCAAAGATAAAGTCCTATCTTGGTCTCACTAGCTAATAGCAAGGGTAAGAAAGGGTCGAACCCAAGAGAGGCGTTGAATCAACCACCGAAATACTACCGTATAAATAAGCAAAATGAAGTCGAAATTGGTTTGGTTTTATGTAACAAGTGCTAGTTCAAGTCAACTAAAGCTAGGGGGAGATTAACAATATATAGAGAGTTCTAGGGCTTGGGATATACCACTCAATTTCGTCACAAATCACAATTAGCAAGTAGCAAACAATGGTAATTTGAGGGGATAATATAGGGGAAGTCATCTAAAGCACCCAACTACTCTCTTAAGCTAGAGGGATTACTCGAATTATGAATACAACCTACTCTCGTGGTTACAAAGCATAAAACAAGTATTAAAGCATAATCATGATGACAAAAACATTCCCTTGATTGGAAATTCCTATTCTCATGGCATTTCAAGTCAATTAAGCATAAGGGAGCTAACTCAAGTTCATCTCTCGATCCTTCGTTGAGAAAGCTTAGATAATAGTTCTAGCAATGGCCATATACAAGAACTAAGCAATTAAACCACTTAAGCTCAACTAATTAACACCCAACAATTACCAAATTAACACATGCAACAAGTAATTAGTGACTACATTGAGGGTTTTACCCAAACCCTAGAAAATTAGACTACTCACAATCCATGGAGATTAAAGCAATTAAGGATTTCAAGTAACTCATGAACAAGAATTAACTAAAGATTAAGCTAAATAACAATCTAAGCATACAAGAATTAAGCAAGATAATTAACAATCAAAGCAATTAAAATGGAAGAGAAGAGTGAGAAAATGTTACTAGAAGCTTCAACTTGAATATTAATGGTGGAACTTATCTTCTACAGTAGCTTTTGGTCGTGCTGGAATACTTCTGCACGGACATGCTATACTTTGCACGTCCGTGCAGACTCTCTATGGCCTTTATCTTCAGTTTTCTTCGGTTTTGCTCCATTGTTTTGGCTTCTAACCTCGGTTTATAATCCAAATGCCTCAAATGGTCGTCTTTGAACCTAAAAACCCAACAAAAACACTAACAACCCGTGAAGCAAGGGATACACAAAAGTTGAACAAAAATAGAGTAAAAGTGAACCAAAATGCCAATATACCAAGTAAACAAGGTTCGAAATCACTCTAAAATCGTATCAAATAACAAGTTATTAGAGAACGAAAGAGTGAGTGAGAGAGACCACTTAAGAAATATCACTCAAGAAATTTCGGGCAATTTGGATCACAAGTTTAATTGCTTTGCTGAATTATACTTGTAGTACTCTATATATGTACTTTGCTCACTTTGCCTTTATTCTACATTGATTTTGTTATTAGGATTAAGAAGGAATTACTTAGCTAAGGCTCCATTCGTAATATCTTTGAGCTATTGAAATCGTATCCTTGAATAAGAATAGTTATTCAAAAAAAATTTCGAATAAACGAGTAATTGTATAATAGTGTTAGTATTTAAAAAATTTAATTCCAAGGTAGTTCAATAGTATCTCAAATGAAATAAAGATTACTAGAGAGAGAGAGAGACCACTTAAGAAAGATTACCAGAGAGAGACAACTTAAGAAAGATCACTTAACAAAAAGAGGGAGACCACTTAAAAAATATCACTTAAGAAAATAAGAAGAATTTTCTTTGGAAAAAGAGTTACTAAAATGCCAAAAAGAAAAAGAGAGAGCGCTTACAAAAAATCAATTATGAATAAGAATCACTTAATTAAAATAAGATCACTCGAGATCACTCGAGAAATTAAGAAATATCACTCAAGAAGAAAGAAGAAAGATCACTTAGCAAAATCACTCAAGAAGAAAGATCACTTAGCAAAATCACTCAAGAAGAAAGATCACTTCGCAAAATCACTCAAGAAATGATCGAGTATCAAAATACCTTAAAAGAAGAAACATCATTCAAGAAACGATCAGTATCGAACTACCTTAAAAGAAGAAAGATCATTCAAGAAGAAAGATCACTCAAGAAAGGATCACTCAAGAAAGATGAAAGAAGAAAGATCACTCAAGAAGAAAGATCACTTAAGAAGAAATATCACTTAGCAAAATCAAGGCAATTAGCTTAGAAGAATAAAGATCGAGTATCGAACTACCTTAAAAGAAGTAAGATCACTCAAGAATTGAAGAAAGATCACTTAAGAAAAATCACTTGAAAAAAGACACTTAAGAAGAAAGATTACTTAGCAAAATCAAGGCAATTAGTTTAAAAGAGAAATTAAGGCTATTAGCTTATTAAAGGGAGAGAACGAAAGAGTGAGTGAGAGAGACAACTTAAGAAAGTTCACTCAAGAAATTTCGGGCAATTAGCTTAGGAAAAAAGGTTGCTAAAATGCGAGAGATTAAAAAGAGATCACACAAGAAAGATTATTTAACAAAATCATGGCAATTATCTTAAGAGAGAAAAAGAGTGAGAAGTTACTTAAGAAAAATCATTGATGAAAATAGGATCAATTTGCTTTGGAAAGATGAAAGACCAATTAAGAAAGATCACATTAAAAAAATCAAGGCTTACTAAAATAAAATAGAGAGAGAAAGATCACTTAAGAAAATTAGGGAAATTTATTTAGGAAAAGGCTTACTAAAATAAAATAGAGAGAGAGAGAGAGAGAGAGAGAGAGAGAGAGAGAGAGAGAGAGAGAGAGAGAGAGATGCCCTTTAAGAATGATGACTCAAGAAAATTAGAGCAATTAGTAATGGAGCGAGAAAGGAGATTAAGAAAGATCATTTAAGGAAAATAGGGCAATTAGCTTAATTAGGAAAATAAATAATACATTAACAACAATGAGGGAAGAATAGATATTAAATTTTGTTACGAAATCGACATAGGATAAAAGGATAAGGGGGAAGCTAGCTAACATGAATGGAATTTCAATTATTATTTACATTAGTTTATTTAACCTATTTTAAACGATTGATTAAACATTAAACATTATTGTTATACTAATTATTATTATTATTATTGATTAAACATAGCTTTTTTTGTATAGTTTGATTTAATAGCATGAAATATTTATCTTTTAGCTTGTTTTAAGGCATGTGTTTTTTTGGAAAGGTTAGGTATTTGTTTGTTTATTTGTTTTTTGAGAATACCATTCCATGCAGTCTTTCTTTCACCCTTTTCTTGCTCCAACGTTCATTTTTGCTATTATCTTTCTCTTTCCTCTGAACCGAATTTTCAATTTCCAAAAAAGCGGCTTCTGAGCTTGTTCTTTCATTAAATTGAAGCTGCTTCTGAGGTCAGAATTTTTCATTAGCCCAAACTATAATATTCAAAATCGTGAGCCTTAATATTAGTGTTCCACCTCTTTTTATGCCATTTAGTATTGATGACATTCTTGTAAGTAAATAATAACTTTAAAAGAAATAGTGGATTCTCGAATTTGCCATTTTTTTTTCCGCAATGTTTATTCTCATTTTGTAATCCAATAAAAGAACACTAGCGATGTTTTAAATACACCTAAAAATTTAATACTTATTGAAAAAAAAACGGGTCAAAATTTCACACTTACTACAACTTGGATGCCCTAAAGTTTGGTGAAAATTAAAACAAATATACGTAAATTAAGAATCATAAAAACTCATATTAAACTAATTAAATTATACCTATATAATATTAAATTTCTAAAAAAAGATTAATTCACTTGAACTATACATAAATTAAAAATATTTTACCTTAATTTCCTGATGTGTGTGAAAGTAAGGTCTCCCATTCTTCATCCGTTGAGAAATAAATATTACACAATACTATATACAATACTAAATTTAAAATTAAAATTCTTAATTTTCCACAAATACAAAACGAAATTAGATTGACGATCAACAATATCAACACCCGATATTTACCATTTTGGACTATCGCACGCGATAGGACAACTATTTTGTTGTAAAAGTGATATTTTGAAATTTGTTGTCCCACAAAGTTGGATAGTTAACTTCATAATTACTGTATGAGTGTTCTAGTTTAGGGTGGGTGATAGCTTTGATAAATTTCCATATATGATAGTTCCAAGTTGGCGTGATGGACACCCTACTTAACAATGTGTTGGGGGCTGCTGTGTTTGTTGATGGTCCAAATGCACCAACATCGGTTCGGTGTGTTTTTGAGAGTGATGAAGGGGCATATGAAGATTTGCTGGACCATCCTGAAGTGGGTATGGTGTTTAGTAGTTGGGAGGATACTGATAAATTTTTAGGAAATATGGAAAACAAAGGGGATTTGGAGTATACAAAGCTGCTGGGAATTTCAAGACAGAGAATGGGAAAATAGACAAGACTAAGAGGAGGACCTACGTTTGGCGTTGTGAATGAGCTGGTAAGCCAGACTTGGGAAGAAGAGTAAATGGGAAAAGGGTGTATGGTGGTGGCTTATCTTTGGATTTGAATAGAAGGAAGACTAAGAAGTGTGTGGGTGTCCTGTGGAAATGAGGGCTGTGTGAAACCCGATGGTTGTTGGGAAGCGAGGAAGGCAATCGCAGAACATCAATATCACAATCCAACTCCCATAAAGTCTCGATATATTTCTATGTATCGGCAGGATGAAATTACAAATGCGGTTAGGAGGAGGCTATTCAATGATTGTAGTGCTGGTACTCAGGTTACACAAGTTCATCGTAGTTTAGCAAAGGAGTGGGGTGGGGTAGAGAATATGGCCTTTACGGAGAGGGGCTTGAGGAATGTATTGGATAGGGACAAGAAGATAAAGATGTGTGGTGGTGATGCTAATGCCAGGTTTGCCTATTTTGACAAGATGTATTATGATAATCAGAATTTTTTTCAGAAGTACAAATTAGATGATGAGGGGCGGCTAACTGATGTGATGTGGGTGGATGCTCGTAGTAGGGTAGCTTATGAAGAGTTTGGAGATGTCGTGTGCTTTGATTCGACATATGTTACTGTAGGGAATATTTCAAGCATTATCCCAAACTTGAACCCCACTATGATCATACACTAAAGTACGGTAGCGTCCAAAGGGAAAGAAGATAGAGCAAAAGAGTTTCCAACAAGTTTTAGAAACTTGTAAACCGTTCACGAGGTGAAGGTTACACCCCTTAACGATCCAGGAGATCGTCAACTCCAATAGGTCTGGAACCGTGACTGGTAGTTCGGGGATGAAGTTACAAATCCAACCTAAAAGAGATTGAACTTGCCCTAATAATAGGCCTCTACTTTATTCTGATCGTATTCATGTGCGCTTTATGACTAACATACAATCAATAGGATTAACCCTAAACCTGTTTAATCTATGTTGGTTGAATTAATGCACAAATAAAACTATTATTGGCGATCACTTGAGTTATAATCAAATTAACCCTAAATAAGATTATTAATTATCTTATTAAGCATGATTACAAGTATCAATTCCCTTTAAACATGCATAAAAGGTGTGATCAAGCAATAACAATAAAAATATCAATATCAAGCAACATAATAATCAAATTATATATAATCATAATAATCATCATCATCATGTTAAAGCACAATAATCGCAAGATCCTAGGCATGATACTAACAAGATTAATAACAAACCCTAACATGTCACTAAGCAATAAAAATCAAAGCTTTAACCCTAACATGATACTAACATGAAATTAGGAAGAGAATATAGGAAGCATCGCAGGAATCACAATTGTCATATTTGATAATAGAAATTATAGTTATTACCCTAAACATGAAACTAGGAAGATCTAAACGCCCTAACATGACACTAAGAATCATAATAACAACCTAGACATGATTTCTATATCATAATATTAATTAAACAATTAAAGCACTTACTTGGATGCCTCGTACCTCTTTCTAATAACAAAATACACGCATTAGTAACTTCAAGAAAAATAATAAAATCAACAATTAAATTAAATAATTGAAATAGAGATTTGGGACCAAACCCTCAGAAATTAAAACCTTTCACGTCTAGAGCGAAGGCAACTTCGAATTAGGTTAGGTGCGTCTAGATCTTGTGAATGCAGAATTTTTTTTGTAAAAGGCTAGGCTAGAAAAGAGGGAGAGAGAATAAGCTTTAGGTTAGAGAGGGAGAGAAGAGAATTAGAAAACTAGAGAGTTGATGATTTTTTGATGATTAAAAACGGAGGTTTTAGGAGGCTATTTATAGAGAAAATCAACCAAACGGATAGAAAAACAAATCAGAGTTTCGACGAGAACAAAACAGATTAGCGCCAAACGCTGAAAATTAGCGCTAGGCGCTAAGGCTAGCGCTAATCCCTGTCGTCAGGCGCTAACAATTATTTTCACGCGCTTTCATAATTCTGATAAAATTTAGCCGTACAGAAGGGAAAAATCGTATTTTCTTTAAAAATATTCTTTCATTATGATCAAAACTCCAAAAAGTCAACCAAAGTCAATTTATCAATGCTAATTGAATTAGGAATGAAAAGAACCTTCTAGAAGAATCTAGAAGACTAAAATCAATTCTAATTGCATTAGGAATGATAAATCCATATTAGGCCCTCCTCTAGATCATTGGGCCGTATATAAGTATCAAATCGGGCCCAGTTTAGTAATTTGGCCATAACTTCCTCATTATTCATCGGAATTGGGCTTATAATATATCGTTGGAAATCTCTTTTCAAACCCCATCCAATTACACCATTATTGGACCCTTTCTATGGACCCAACAAAACTAGATTGGATGTTTTCTCAAAATAGGTTTTCAAAAACAGAGAGAAAGAAAAGAATTAAAAACTATCTGCAACACTAGACTTTCCACACTTTCACTTCATTCGATTATGATTCGACGCGAAAGGTACTCATCACCGGGTTTGGTTTTGGGGAGACACAAATGGGTGTCTACAGAAGCCCCCACTTTGACTGAGTTTGGAGAAACGCAAGTTTCGAAAACAAAATTCAAAGTAGCGGTAGGGACGGAGAATGATTCAGAACGTTCTGCGATCCTAAATCACTCTTGTAACGCCGAAACCTGCAAACTAGCGTTAGTTAAATAGATAAAAGAGTTAAGAAACGCGTATCTTGCATCGTCGAGCAAACATCTCTAGGAGTAACCGATTTGTTGCTGTTGCATTGCTATATTTGTGATAACCTTTTGCAAGCCAGGGAACGTCATCCCGCTGTTTGTTTTGACAATCTTCTTCAAGCTAGAGAATACCGCTTGAAGACTGCTATGCTTGTAACTGCCTCCAATTCCTCCGTGACAGACTTCTGCAAGCTAGAGAACCCCATCGAAGATTGCTTCGCTTGAAACGACCTTCTAGCGCTTTGTGACCATCTTCCGCAAGCCAGGGAACACGATCGAAGTTAACTCCGCTTTAAATCACCTTTAGTTGTTTGTGACAACTCTCCGCAAGCTAGGGAATGCTGCCGAAGATATCCTCACCTGAAGCTATCCTCATTTGTTGCGATAATATTCCGAGGAAAATTACCGAAGACCAACGCTTGTCGATCTTTAAAAGCTCGCTTGAACTTTGCTTCTGCTATGCCAGTACGTCGGCGCTTTTGCTGCTTTTGAACCTGTATGTCGCTGCCTTCTGAATTGTGAACCAGTATGTCGGTGCCTTTGCTGTATGACCCATTAAGTCGGTGCTTTTGCTATATGAACCATTATGTCGGTGCTTTGCGATGAGCCAATGCATAGGCGCTTTAAGCTAAGTGAGACGATCATTCATCAGGTCGATCACTTTATGAAATTGTAATCAAGCCGATTACTAAATCATGTCAAATTTCTTAGAGGGGCTAACTGGCGTACCAAGGAACCCAAAATGTTGTAAAAGAGGTTGAAATAACCGTACTGAGTGGCTGAACATTCTGTCGCCACTGAAATTTTGCTGGCGCCACATATTTGGCTCTGGCACCAGGCGCTGGAACTAGCGCTAGACGCTAAACCTTATCGTCTAGCTCTAAGGCCTGTCGCTTGGCACTAGAGTCGGGATTTCAGTTTATATCCCTTTCTTCTTCATTTTCGCCGCTGCTGCTTGCTTTTGCTCGAGAATCGCCGCTGAGCTTCAATTCACTCGTTCTTGCTCGTTTCTCAACTGAATTCACTCAAATTTGTTGCAAATCAAAGCTTATTTCATCTACTTTCCCGATCTATGTAAGTTTTCTCCAAACTCAATCCAGGTTTGTTGAATTTTGCACATGTTTGTTCACGAATTTCTTGAAAATTCAAAACTTGAATTGCTTAATTCAATTTGTTTGTCAAATTTTATGCCACGAAATTGCTTGATTATGTTTATATATTGCCTTGGGAGTAATTTGAGACTTGTTTGACTCAATTTGGTGAAGAAACGAACAAATCACCATTGTTGGACCTCTTAAGGTCGGGAATACAATGTAGCTTGTTCTTGATGTTCTTGCTAGCAATTCTTGTCCAATTTGTCGCAATAATTACCATAGTATTGCAAGAAATTGTTTGGATGCTTGAAAAATGCCGTGTATGCTTAATTTGAAATTGTGCTCTGTTATAGTACTACGTACTCTGTTTTTTTGCGAACATAGTATCATGCGGTTAGGCGAACCTTAGATACTATAGAACCTTAATTTATGATGATTTTGTTTAATGTAGCATGGCTAGACAGCGAGGTTAGGGTTCAAGGTCCCGAGACACACGACGGGAGCATGATCCCGTAGTGGAGGACGCTGACCCGTCCACTTCTCTTGGTCCCCTCCCCGAGTGGGATGAGCGGACTCTGTACTTCTCCCCCGTCCACCATATTTTTGAGAGGGTGCGACGTGGGATCACGGTTGGTAGGACGCGCTACCACGGCTCAGGCTGTGATACCCTGGGCGACCTGTACAAGATGTATATCAGTGTCGATGGAGAGGTGAGACTTCTCTGGGAGTCTTGCGGGTTTACTGCACTGTTTGAGACCTCGGAGGCCATGATTGCCTCTAGCGGGGGTCACCACGTGGCTCGTTCCCTGGTGGAGTTCTTTTGGGACACCACCGACACTTTCCACTTCCCTTGGGGTGAGATGATGGTTACCCCGACCGTCTTCAATCTCATTACGGGACTAGAGTTTAGTTATGCCGCGCTGCCGTTCGACAACGTGATCAGCGTCTTCTCTCCTTAGGTTGAGGAGCTGTTAGGTCTGATTGCTATTTGGGCTCGTGCTGAGGTAGAGTCGACTCAGTTTAGCACCAAAGGCATTCGCCGATCGACTCTGGCGGCAGCTTTCGAGGATGATGCGACCACCCGAGAGCAGCGGGTGCACATCTTTGTGCTTATCTTGCTGTCAGGGACGTTTTCCCCTGACAATGATAGTAGAGTGCTGCTTTACTACCTACCCGCGGTCCGTGATCTTCACTTGATCAGGACTTACGACTGGGCCAGCTTAGCCTATGGTGACTTTGTTCGAGCGTTACGATACTCGTGTCGACACCGGTCCTTCACGGGAAACGACGCTCCGTCCGGCTTCTGGAGAGTAGCAGAGGTATAATTTATCTCCCATAAAGTTTATCTCTAAGCTTTGGTTAGCACTTGATGATACTTTTTTCCTTTTGTAGATCTGGTTCTACGAGTACTTTCCTTTAGTTGTCGGCGAGACCATCACCGCGGAGGTTTCCAGTGAGTGCCTGTTGGGGAGGCCGCCGCGCTGGGATGTCTACTGCTTATGCCCGAGATCAGATCATATTGGTATAGTTCTTTGTATAGTTAAACACTTTCGTATTACCTTTGGTAGATTCTTATTAGATAGGCGTTCTTCACAAGAGCCTGACGTGCAGTACCGACCGTGGATCGGCTTGGTTGTCCCTGGGTTAGCTGTGCAATATACCGCTGAGCGTCGCTATTTCTTAGGGACATACGGAGCGATTTCATGTCTTGGAGGGAGGGTTGCTATTCAACATTCCTCAGATACTTTTGTCGTTTTTGCTCCTCCACCGCGTCATATGTTCAATGGCGCGAGTTTGGTGAGCATGTCAGAGAGAGCTGGTACCCCTTGGCGATCTTATATGATCTTGGGCGGTGCTATGAGGAGGAGCTGCTGCCGCTGTTAGCTCCAGCCCCTGTTTTGGCTGAGGAGGTGGCGGTATGATTTTCATCTTTTACCTTTTGTTAAGTAGCCCCCAAGTAATGTTTTACTGACTTTGATTTGCTTTCATCAGGCTGGACCTACTGAGTTCGTGCCACCTCTTATGTCTATCCATTATCAGGGGACATATGGGCCGATCGAGGAGATGAGTCCTCCGGCTCTTGAGGATGAGCGCTTCGTGGAGCGGTTTATTCCTCGCCTCCAGACTCGGGTATGCTTTATTTATTTGAAATTTTATTCATGCATGTTATGCATTGTTACTACTTTATTTCTTTGACAGTTCTCGTGGGGGGTGGTCACGGCGATGGCACGGTGTATAGATGCCTTCCGGAGCCAGCTCGTTCGGATGAGGAATGTGGCTACGTGTCGTCGCGACAACGCCGTTCAGGAGGTAGTTTTCCTTCTTATTTTAGCATTACTGCTTCTATTTTGATTGTTTCTGACTTAGTTTCTTCTTGCAGGGTCAGCCCATTCCTTCTCGTACCCGGACGAGACCTGAGGTGCGAAGAGACCCGGCGAGGTCTAGCTCGAGATGTCGCCATACTGGCTCTGGCGGTCGGGGTGGTCGTTTTGAGGCTGCTCGGACCGAGGCGGTGGAGGGCCCGGACTCTTCATCAGAGGGTGCATGTGCTGGGCCGGTAGGCCAGGGAGAGGCTACCTCGGCTCTTAGAGGTGGTGGGATGTACGAGGTCAGCTCGTCATCGCAGCAGCCTCCGCAGCCTCAGCCTCAGGGTGATCTTGGGTGGGCGGGTCCTGAGCTAAGTTTTCCACCTCCCGAGGAGACTGGAGCTGGAGCTAGAGCTGGTGGAGAGGTTACTCCTCAACTGCGCAGTTTTATGATATGATGGGCATCTCTCATCATCTACGTCCTCCAGCGCCGTAGTTTATATCTGTGCTTTTTTTTTTTGACTTTGTATAGAACTTTGCCTTTATTAGACTCATTTATTAGACATGTTTGTTTAACATTTATTTATTATTTTTTATTTTTATGTGCATGTTTGTGTGTGCAAAGAATTGAGATAATTAATAATTTTGTGCAAAAATTCCGTCATTTTTATTATTGATGGAGGGTATCTAACTTTCTCCCCCAAAAAGAAAATAAAAATAAAAATATTGGATTTACAAAAAACATAAAAATTAAGTCTAAATAAAATCCAAAAAAATATAATTAATATATTAATTAAGAAAAAGGGGTATAAAAAGAATAAAAGATCGTAAAGCCATTGTTCAGACTCGAATCAACCAGAAAAACGCGGTGTTTGAAAAGCTCGTATGATAAGACACGTCAGCGCCATCTGGCGTCACGCGTTTTGCGTTAGCGCCAGACGCTAATTCTTAGCGCTTGGCGCCAGGGTATGGCGTCTGGCGCTGATGAACGCTGACTCCGAATCCTTTTCGGATTAAAACTGTGCCAATTTTGTGTATAAATAGCCCCTTGATCAGCCGATTTTCTTCATATTTACAGCAGATTAAATATAGTCCTAGCTATTGAAAAAATAACAATCATGTCTTTAATCACTAAGAGTTTTACCAACTTCACTCATAAATGGTGTCGATCTCTAGCTGCCAAGGAGAGAAAAGAATTAGACTTTTTTCATATGGGGGGTATTTATGGTGTCAAAGGGGTATATCTTGATATAGACTTCATTCATACCGTCTTAGAATGTTGGGATGTGGATACTCATTGTTTTAGACTAGAGTGTGATGAAATTAGCCCTTTATCGGAAGAATTCGGTGCTATCTTAGGCTTCCCTGCATTATATCTTGCGAAAATCCCTATAATAAATGAATATTATTATAAGGATTTTGAGCGCTTCTTTAATTTAAAAGACAAAGATCTAACAAATATAGTAGATGGTAGCGTAGTTAATTTGAAAGAATTTGCTCGCCATTATTTTGATAGACCTTATTATGAGTCTTTTCATGTTTATAGAAGAAGGGCTTTTCTCTTTTGCATGCTTAACCAATATCTTCTCACTAGTGGTAGAACTAATGAAGGTCAAGCAATTATATCAACTGTTTTGGAGCAGATTGAATCTGGGAGAAATCCAATGCCACTAATCGTTGGAGAGACTATGCTTAGTCTTGATGAATTGAAAAGAAATCCAAAAGCACCTCTTCGGGGCTCTCCAATTTTATTATAGGTAGAAGAATAATATTTTTAATTACAGAAATCTAAAACATATTTTTGTATAGTAATACTAATTTATTTGCATTGAATTTTTTTTTTTACAGATGTGGCTAATTGAGAGACTAGAATTAATTAGTCTTCCCGACAACGTTGAAAAATACACTCCAAATTGCTTTGTGAGAAGGAAGAAACGATTCTCTAAGATGGGGCGCCATGAATGGAAGAAGGTCTTTGCCTCTTGCAACTTTGCCATCAAGTGGGTCATCCCTTGGTAGAAAATGGAGAAGATGGTTGGTGTCATCAAGCAACCCTTCTGCGTCTTCCAAGCTTATGCAGGATGACTTTTTATTATCCCTGCAGGGTAAAAAGATAGTACGGCCTACTTCAAACAATTCATTATGGGGATCTTCGTTGTCCCTATGAATTCCCTGTTTCTCAAAAAGTAGAAAAATTTGATGCTTATTGGAGTGCTAGGCCTTTATGGGAAGTGATTACCCAAAAGGTTCCTCCTTCCTTGGCCAATGATGTGAAGAGGTGGCTTCTCAAGAAACCTTCAAAGGACATGAAGAAAAATCAGAGTAAAACTGATGTGAAGAGTCGTCTAGGTGACAAAGTGATTCCCGTTAAGGAACGTTTAGGTGAAAAGGTTGAATTCAAAACACCTACAATGCCTAGGAAGAAGAGCTCTACAAATGATAAAGGGAAGAGAAAAGCTGACACTTCAGAGAAGAAGGCTTGGGTAGAGAAGAAATATGGAGTCCTAGTTAAGGGAGAAACTATTTACTCCAAAATTGAATGTAGGTCCTATAATGGATGCCTACTAGCTAAAGTCATGGATGATGAAGAGGATGCAGACAAAAATTGGAAGAGAGCAAAGAAAGAGAAAAAAGATTAAAGCATTGCTTAACTTTCAATTATTAGACTTAGTTTTAAATTTAAAGTTAATTTGTTTAAGCTTTATTTAAATTCCATCAATAATGTAATTGTTAGTTTATTTTATTAACGAAATTTCAGCTTTTTAATTAAGTCATCTCCTTTAAATTTAATTTATTAAAGCAATGAAAACTGAACATTTAATTTTCTAGAAATTTTTTTCGAGTACGGAAGTCGAAAATTTTCCGAAAATCACCGAAATATTCCCAGGTAATCCCAGAAAAATGGTGCTGCTTTTTCACGACTGGCGCCAGCTGCGGCAGTCTGGCGTCAGGTGACAGACACTGTCGTCTGGCGCTAGAGTTAATCGGCTGGCGACAAAACTTTTTCTGTGTCGCCGATGCTTCGTCGAATTTCTGTCAAATTTATTTTTAAGTCTGGGATGCGAGGTTTGCAAAAAATAAAGTGGCCGCACCCGTAAAGGGTTGCCTACGTATCCTTTCTGAAGGAATCAGGCCAAACGTAGCTCTCTTGAGTATCCTACTCAAGTAATTATGGGTAGTACTTTTTAAGTTGGTCAAGATTTGTCATGTTCGAGAACTCATTGCCATCCATATTGGTTAATTTTGCTGCACCTCCTGATAGGATTGTTTTGACAATATAGGGTCCAGACCAATTAGGCCTAAATTTACCCCTTGGATCTAAAACATTCTTCCTTAATGCTTTTAACACCAAGTCTCCTACTTTGATGTTTCTTGTCTTGATCTTCTTATTAAAATGCTTAGCCATACGAGTTTGGTAGCATTGAGTATGATGTAGAGCTTCCAGTCGTTTTTCATCAAGTAGAATTAACTCCTCATATCTAGATGTAAAGGGTTGCCCTAGTCCATTCAACTTCATCAAGTTTGCTTTCTAATGCGATGCGTATAGATGGTATCTCTAGCTCTACAGGTTGTACGGCTTCCATTCCATAAACCAAGGAAAATGGCGTATTTCCTGTTGATGTGCGAATTGACGTGCGATAACCCCACATTGCGAAATGGAGTTTGTCAGGCCAATCTTTGTAATTTTTTGTCATTTTCTCGATGATAGTCTTTAGATTTTTATTAGCCGCTTTGACTGATCCGTGTGCTTAAGGTCTATAAGGAGGTGAATGATGGTGTTGAATGCCATATTTTTGTAACAATTCTTCACACTCAGCTTGAAAGTGAGTTCCATTGTCACTTATCATTTCATGTGGGACTCCATATCCGCAAATAATATTTCTTTCGATAAAGAGTGCTACATGTTTTGTGGTGAGTTTAGCATATGATTGTGCTTCGACCTACTTTGTGAAGTAATCAATTGCTACTAGGATATATTCATGACCTCCTGTTCCTGGGGGAGTGATTTTACCAATAATGTCAATTCCCCATGTAGAGAATGGCCATGGTGAAGTGTGTGTAGAGTAGAGATGGAGGAATATGTTGTAAATTGGCATAAATTTGGCACTTAGGGCATCTTTTTACGTATTGATGACAATCCCTATTCATGGTAGTCCAATAATATCCTTCTCGCATTATCTTTTGGACTAGCATTTTTCCATTTACATGAGTTCCACAAATTCCCTCGTGGACTATCCTCATTACTCTTTGAGCGTCCTTTTTTCCTACACATAAGAGAGCTCGACCCTTAAGTACCCTTTTATGCAATTCATTGTCTTTGAGTACGTATTGGGAAGCCAAAAGTCTTAATGCTTGTTTTTCTCTTTTTTCAGCATGAGGAGGGTACTCTCCTTTGGTGACATAATTGAGTATATCCGTATACCATAGTTCTTATTATTCTTCTTCATCTTAGATTACTTCATCGTCTTCTATAGATTGAATGTAAGCCAGTTTATGCCTTTTTTCTATAGCTAGAGGCATTTGCTCGATTTCTGTAGGAATCCTAATCATTGAGGCTAGTCTTGCCAAGGCATCAGCAAATTTATTTTCCTCTCTAGGTAGATACGTGTATTCTACCTTCTCTAACTGATTAGTGAGAGTTTCCAGATAAGTTTGGTAAGTGGCTAGACTTTCGCTCCTTACTTTCCATCTCTTAGAGATATGGTTGATGATCAATGAAGATTCCCCGAATATTCGTAATTTCTTCACTCCCAATGCCAGAGCTGTTTCAAGGCCTATCACGCATGCTTCGTATTCAGCAGCGTTGTTGGTAACGTCGAAATATAGCTTTATGGAGATTGAAACATGCTCTTCTTTAGGTGATACTAGTAATACTTCAACGCCACATCCTTTTTGGTTTGAGGCTCCATCGAAGTATAAGGTCCAAGTATCATCTGCTGTGACCATCAAGTCTTTGTCTGGAAATTCATTGTCGTGTATTGGCGTTGATTCTTCTATTGGGAAGTCCGCTAGAAAATCTAAGACCACATATCCTTTGATAGCTTTTTGAGGCATGAATCTTACATCGAACTGGGCTAAGTTGACTAGCCATATCGATATGCGCCCATTGAGTGTAGACTTCTCGAATAAATACTTGAGTGGATCCATTCGGGAGACTACAAAGACTATATGCACGAGCATGTAATGTCTTAACTTAGTTGTGGCCCACACCAATGTGAGGCACAATTTCTCAAGTGGTGTATAACGTACTTCATACTCAAGCATCTTTTTACTTAGATAGTAGATTGCATTTTCTTTACCTTCTACTTCTTGTGAAAGCATGACTCCCATTGTTTCTTTGGTGACTGTTAAGTACAACCTAAGAGGTATTCCTGGAAGTGCTGGTGCTAATACGGGAGGATTTGCGAGATAGACTTTGATCTTTTCAAAGGCTTTTTTACACTAGTCATCCCACATAACTGGTACATTCTTTTTAAGCTTCTCGAATATTGGTTCACATATTTTTGTCAATTTTGATATGAACCTGCTTATGTGTTGCAACCGGCCAATAAATCCTCGAATTTGCTTCTCGGTTTTGGGCGGTGGAATTAACATGATTGCCTTGATCTTGGTTGGGTCTATCTCTATTCCTCTAGAGCTTATGACATAACCCAAAAGCTTGTCTGAGGTGACTCCGAAAGCACACTTGGATGGGTTCAACCTCATGTTGTATTTTATTAGCCTTTCGAAGAATTTTCTCACGGCTATTTGATTGCCTGGGCGATCTTTTGACTTCACAATCATATCGTCCACATATACCTCAACTTCTTTGTGCATCATGTCATGGAGCAAGGCAGTCGCTGCTCGTTGGTAAGTAGCACCCGCGTTTTTCAACCCGAATGGCATTACCATGTAGTAGTAAGTACCCCATGGTGTTATAAAGGTTGTTTTCTCCATGTCTTCTTCTGCCATGAGAATTTGATTGTACTCCGCGTATCCATCCATGAACGAGAGAAGTGCATGATTCACTATATTATCTACCAGAATATCGATGTGTGGTAAAGGGAAGTCGTCCTTTGGACTTGCCTTATTTAGATCTTGATAGTCGACACACATTCTTACCCTTCCATCCTTTTTCGGAACTGGGACGACGTTGGCCACCCATTCGGGGTATTTGGATACCCTAATAAAACCTGCAGTTATTTGTTTTTGAACTTCTTCTTTTATTTTAAGAGCTACGTCGGGTTTCATCCAACGCAACTTTCGTTTTACAGGTTTCATTCCTGGAATTAGTGGTATGGTGTGTTGAGCTATTTCTCTATTAATGCCTGGCATATCTTCATATGACCAAGAAAATACATCGATAAATTCTTTAAGTAGATTAATTAAATCGGTTCTTTCTTGTTCATTAAGTGTTAATCCGATTTTAACTTCTCTTTTGATGGTTGAATCATTTGAGATATCAACCATCTCAGTTTCCTCAATTATCGGTGTTTTCTTTTCAAGTGTTTCCATTGCTTTAATAATTTCATTGTCATTTTCATTGTTAGTTAAGCAATGCTCGTCATCTTGGGTTAAAGAAAAGCACGAGGAGTAAGAGGAAGAAGACATATTATTGAACTCAGAAATCGTTGCATCGAAAAGAGATATGTCCTCAGGGACTTGATTTCTAACTATTCTAGGGGAAGAGATAGAAGAAGGGGGTGCTACAACTAAGGATTTAGATTACTCTATAGGAAAACACTCTACCTCTAACTCTGACTCAAACGAATCTTTGAACATCGGTCCTTGCCCTGTCGTAATGGAGATTCTCCTTCCACTTGGAGTAGTCACCTTGATTGTCTTGCGCCATCCTTGTAGTGATCCTTCTGCTGGAGTGATGAGCTTTGAGGTGTCAAAGCTTTCTCTTTGTAGGACCGTTTGGATGAGCGAGGAGTTATCCTCTATGTACTTTGGCTCATCTTTTTCTCGCCCAAATAGTAATCCCATGACATTAAAGTCAAAGCATGGGGGTACTTTCCCCTTGAGGATAGGAGTTGGGATTTCATCTAGAAAATAGCAATCTAGGAAAATTTCGACCCCTAGTTGCCTTATGCCATTTACGAAAAAAGGATTGGGAAATTCGTAGCATGGATAATCCTATCCTTCTTTTATGAATTGTCCATTGAGAGTAAGAGGATACTGATCCATTGGGATTGTTTTCTTATGGATGTGAGCGTTCCTACGCGCCTTTGACCTTTCTTGGGCTCGCTTGAGATCTTCCCGATTCGGTTCGAAACCAAGTTCGAAAGTGTCTAACTTAGGGAGGCCAGGTAATTCCAGCGATTTTGCTATTCCTTTCTTTTTTCCTAGAGTCATTCCAGGAAAATGTCCTTGTTTCTTGATAATAGAGTTCACTATCATATTGGAGTGGGGGTCGTGGCAGAGAGGGGTCCTTTCATCCTCTTTGATGAAGGAGACCTCTTCATCAAATCCCCACAAGTCTTCATCATCTTCATCGTGCTCCACATTAATGATGGGATTTTCTATAGCTTTAGTCCTCATGGGTGAAGCATCGATCGTGATGGGAATTCCTCCAACTATGGCCTTTACCTGTTGGTGGAGCGATGAAGGGACGACATTTAGGTCATGAAGACAAGGACGTCCAAACAGTAAGTTGAATGAAGCTTTAGTATCTACCACTTGAAATGTAGTAGCGTATTCTATCGCTCCCGCCGTTATATTCATGGTAATATTGCCAAGAGCTTGACGACGAGTGTTATTATAAGCTCTTATTCCTTGTGTTGACGGGGTTAAGTCTTTATCCCTTATGCCTAGCATCCTCGCAGTCTGAGTGGACATACATTAATTGCCGATCCATTGTCTACAAGAGTCATAGGGACGTTCATCCTCTTGCAAACTACTGTGAGGTTTAGTGCCTTATAATGCTTGTCACCTTCTGGAGGTAAATCCTTGTCAGAAAAGGTGATCAAGTTGATAGGACTAGGGAGTTCACTCGTTAGGAAGTTAGCCAACCCCTCAGGAGTGGTGTCAGAATCTATCCCTATCTTATCCAAGGCATTCATCACTGCCAACCTATGCTCTCGAGATGTTGTTAGAAGCTTCCATACATTCATTTAAACTATTTGACAATATCATTGTCTTCTATGATAGGTATGGGAACTTGCTGCGTAGTCGGTATAGGTTGTGTTGAAATGGGAGGTTGCATTCTCCAAGATTTTGTGAGGATGTCTATAGATGAATCTTCTTCAACCCAAAAATCATCCATGGAATATGACACTGAAGGTGGAGGTCCTTCCATGTCTTTTAAGTAGACATCTTCTTCATCAATATCCCAAACCCCATTAATGCTTATGTCTTCCTCTTGTGGAATTTGGACTAGCTTTTAAAAATAGTTTTCCATAGTGTGACCCCCTGATTGATGGTATAAATGGTAGACCCTATCTTGGAGAGGTTTGACCTTGCCACTCTTGGAGAGCATGTTGTACATTTTAGCGTATGAAATCCCAATTGGAGTATAGATTCTATTACTCTTCTTAGGTCTGTCAATTACTTGTAGAGAGAAGGGTTTCCTAGTTTTCTTGCTAGCTAGAGGGAATGGGATCTTGTTTGCTTCCATGAGATCTTGAATAAGATTTTGAAACCTGTAGCATTCATCAGTGGTATGACCGTTTCCTTGATGGTACTTGCAATAGGAATTGGGATCCCATCTTGAAGATCGCTTTTCTGGTGTTGGATCCTCGGTAGGGCCAATAGGTTTGATTAATCCTTGATCATAGAGACAATCAAAAGTAGAATCATAGGTCATTCCCATGGGTGTGAACTCTCTCCTAGGTTTATTTTTCGTGAGTGGAACCTTGTCACCCTTTTTCTGAAGCTCCTCTAATTTTTTTTTCGCTACTTCAAGAGCTTCACGTAGCAAGTTTGATCCCTCTAACATGGACAATGTAAGCAACCATACATCCTCTTTACTTGCTAGTTTTGGAAAGTCATTCATGGCATCGAAAAAGATCTCCTCCTCTTCTTCGATAGGCTTTATGAGAGATGAAGGATCAACCTCATTTTCTTCATCAGAGATGGCCAAGGAATGAGCGAGAGGTGCATTGTCAATGCTCGGCTTCTTACTGGCAGGAGGCAATGACAGTTTGTTGTTATCGATTAAATCTTGAATAGCTTCCGTAAGCTTCCAACAATTTTCGGTAAGATGGCCCCTACCTTGGTGATATTTGCAATGCGCATTGGGGTTCCAGTTAGCTGTCCTCTTTTCGACCGGTGGGTCCTCAAATGGTCCAATAGGAGTTATAAGACCTTTTGCATTTAGTCGGTCAAATGCGGTGTCATAACTCATACCTATAGGAGTAAATTTCCTCCTAAATGGTTTCTTTTGTCTTGATTATTCATAGCAAGGACTTCACTTAAGTTAAAGGTACTAACATTGTTCGAGTGGGTGGTTTTGGAAGAAGAAGGAATTTCGTTCTTCTTGCCTTTCCAGCCACTGTTGGAGCTACTGTTAGCAGCTTTCAGCTTAGCCAGGTCGTCTTCAATATTAATTCCAATGTCATAGACGGCCTTGAAGGTATGGAGATTATTCTGGTATTTGAGATGCTTGGAGTACTTCTCTTGAAGGTTTTTGATGAATAACCTCATAGATTCTTTCTCGCTTGGTACTTCAATCATCTTAGCAGAGGTTTCTCTCCATTTGTTGAAGAAAAAAGTGAAACCTTCATTCTCCTTCTGCTTGAGAATTTCAAGTTCCCTATAGTCAGTTTCAACTTGAATGTTGCACTTGTACCTATCAATGAAAGCGTTTACTATAGATTCCCAAGTAAAGGTTCTTTCTCTCTCAAGAGAGAATAATCATTGTTGGCAAACGGTTTCAAGGATAGAGAAAACAAAGAGGGAAACACCTTCTTGTCAATACCCTTAATGCTCATTATTGTTTTGAAAGCTCTTAGGTGAAAATAAAGGTTGTCAGTAGCTTTGAATTTTGGGATGTCGTTGGCGTTGAATTTATGCGGAAGAAGATCCTTGTCCACCGAGACCCCTTGTGAGCTAATTCCTTGAAACTTAAAGTCACTAGACAACTTTCTCAAGCTTTCTTGCATGAGGTCCATCTTTTGTTGCTTCACAGGATCATCGATTTTGAGGGTTAAAACCTTTAACGCCTCAGTCACAGTAATCAATTGATTCCTGAGCTCATTAACTTCCTCTTGAGTTGCCATTATCGTCTTAGCTTTCCTTGTACGAGTGATTGGTTTGTCGAAAAGTTGAACTTGAATAAAAAGGTTGTCTTTGATCAAACGCCCTTCCTTTCTTGACCACGCGCTGTGTATTAAACCATTTTTGTTTTAATGACTTGACTCAAATTGAATTAGACTTTACGGGTTTTGAAAAAGAAAAAAGCAAAAATAGGGTGCATATTTTTGGCAAAAATAAGGTGTATATTTTTAGGAGTTAAGTATAGGGTTCAAACAAGTGGTTTAATTGGAGGATTAATATCCGACTTACCCCCTAAAAAAATGACGAAAAATACGCGCATACAAGACTCTCTTAGACATGGTCAAAGTGTGCATTAGTGTGTGCTTTATGTGGTGAGTGTAAGTGACATGCTTTGACTCTTGTGTAAGACCATGGGACTTAGTGCTTAGACTCAATTAAGGACTTGACACGGTATTATTACCAGTAAAAATTACCCGAATTGACTAGCAAACTGTTCAATTAGACATAAGGTGATGACTCGAGCAATAAACCGAAATGTCGCCAAAACGACAGGACTGGTGCCTCTCTTTGCAGTGTAGCGCCAGACGACATGACTGTCGCCAGGAGCTACGCTCCAAAGAGTGGCGGTGCAGTTTAAATCTCGGCGCCATTGCTGGAACGTCGATCTGGAACTGCTTTTGGTATTATTACTTTACAAGGAATGCCTAAAGTCGTACTAAGTCAACTCTGATTAAATTATTAGACTCTAATTACTCAAATTAATTAATTAATTAGGCAAATTTCTTTTAGTCATAAATCAGCTTATTTAGTCTTAACACAAGTCAAACAAACAGTTAGGAAAATCACATAGAGTATGCACAACCAAAAATGCACAATTAGTTAAGTAGGCACAACATGATGCAATGAGCTTGAAACTTAACCATGGCTCTAGTTCTCTAAAGTTCGGGATGTGGGTTAGTCAAAGAGGGTCCATGGTTAATTGTCCGGATGCACCGCGTGGAAGCCTAAGCGTGAAGGGTTGGCGCGCGAGTGGATGGGACACCGCGAGTTAAGAAAAGCTCGCTTCCATGGTTTGGTGAATTCAACATTCTCGGATGTACCCTTTGTTTCTCAGAGCGTTCAATCAGGTAGATGGAGCATGAATTCCCAGAGGGTTATGTCCATATGTAGAACACATATGGATTTCAGAAAAGTGAGAAAAACTCAATCAGGAAGTAGGATCGAGCAAACAGTGCTAAAAACTGGTCAAAATTAGAACGCATATTTCTAGCTCGGTATTGGAAGAACTTGGCACCAGCAAACAGAGGCCGGCGCCACAATTTGACTTTAGCGCCTGACAATAGAAGCTGTCGCCTGGCGCTAAAGTCAAATAATTGGCGATAGACTTTGTTCCCTGACGCTAGTTCCTACATGCCTCAGCAGCTTTCTGTGCTCGATAAAATTTTCCAGTTTCGCGCAGCATTATTTCGGTCCTAGTTGTGAAAGATATTTCTCAAATTTCCTACGTGTAAAAATCCTATGTTTGAACTCATTACGGATGGTATTTCCAATGATATACTTTTTTATGCATATAATAATAATGTTAATCAAAATTACGCACATGAAATGCTTAGAACTTTTCGAGTCTCATCCACTCATTCTAAATCATTGCCGAAATAAATTTCAGGAATTAAAATAGAAATCCTCCCCAGTGGAGTCGCCAAAAACTGTAGGGAATATTTCAAGCATTATCCCAAACTTGAACCCCACTGTGATCATACACTAAAGTACGGTGGCGTCCAAAGGGAAAGAGGATAGAGCAAAAGAGTCGCCAACAAGTTTTAGGAACTTGTAAACCGTTCACGAGGTGAAGGCTACACCCCTTAACGATCCAGGAGATCGTTAACTCCAATAGGTCTGGAACCATGACTGGTAGTTCGGGGATGAAGGTACAAATCAAACCTAAAAGAGATTGAACCTGCCCTAATAACAGGCCTCTACTTTATTCTGATCGTATTCATGTGCGCTTTATGACTAACATACAATCAATAGGATTAACCCTAAACCTGTTTAATCTAGGTTGGTTGAAATTAATGCACAAATAAAACTATTATTGGCGATCACTTGAGTTATAATCAAATTAACCCTAAACAAGATTACTAATTATCTTATTAAGAATGATTACAAGTACCAATTCCCTTTTAACATGCATAAAGGCGTGATCAAACAATAACAATAAAAATATCAATATAAAGCAACATAATAATCAAATTATATATATGTAGACACCAAATTTTGATCCCCTATTTTCCATATTTTTTTTTACTTTCAATTCACTAATAAATTTTGTGTTATTTCATAATTATAATAATAAGATCTGATTTTGCTAACGAAAACCGCAATAATTAGACATAAGAGACAAATTAAGTAGTGTTTATTTATAATTTTGGAGTATACAAAACTCTTACAATTTGTACTCCTAATTTACGAACAAGATACGAGATAAATTCGAAGCATAACTCGAACCTTGTACACTCCGTACCCGGAACTTCAAGTCGTCATTTATTCATGATTATGAAAATCATTAACGCGATTAGTAGCACCACTAACGCCATGATCAAAGCTAAATATAAATTTAGCAATCGAAAATTCTCGTCGAACGGAGATGGAGCTTGACGATTTTGGTTGCCGGGAGCCATGGAAACCGAAGAGGAAAAGGAAAGGGGTGTGTTTTTTGAGTAAAGGGTGATTTCGGATAAGGGAAATCTCCCTTTTATAAGGGATAAATCTTATCCGTATTTTTGTTGTATCCCAATTGTATAATCGTTTAGTCTAATAATAGTAGTAAGTGTATCTTTTAAAAATAACATAAAATAAAAACAATGTTGTTACCAGTGACATGTAATAATCATGTCGTTTGACATATCCTGGTCAATAGTATCAAATTTTGACCCTTTAGTCTGTACATTTTTAAAACCGTGACCATTTCTAAAGTATCACTTTCCAACCCCTAATAAATTTTTAGTACTACTGATTCTTTTTTATCCTATTGTTATTATAATTATTCTACTATTTTTATATTATAAGTGGGTTCATCATATGTTATGTAAATAATTGTTACATTGTTGTTGGATTTTGTTTCACGATATGCCTAACCCATTAACATATTCATGGCTTTTGTTCCTTTATAATTTTATTATTTAAAAAAAAAGGAAAAATACAAATCATAAAGGACAAATTAGCATATTTTGATTATGTAAAAGAATGCAAAGCATGCATGCATTACACTAAGCTATTACCAATGCTAACAAAGTCACGATTTTCCCCCTCCCCAACTTATTATTTTTATTTTTTATTGTGTATTTAATTTTTTTTATTTTTCACTCATAAAATGCATTTTTGTTAGATTTCACTTTGTTAATAACGTAATGCTACTACCTTATATTTCATCTTCTTCCTTCCTATTCTACTTCCCACCAAAGCACCATTACCACTTACCTTCATGAGTCATCTTTTCTCTGTTTCACACACTCAGAAATAACAAGTGTAAGTATGCATCCTATTTCTCTTCCGGGTTATTGCAATGACGACAATATTTGACAGTAAAAGAGTGGCTCCAAGCAAAGATACCTCTGCCATTACCACTCATTTAATATGTCAAATCTCTACAGAAAAAGAAAATGGTAAGCTATGGTTGTAATTTAGCGACGAGAATCAGAAAATGGTGTGATATGACAATACGTTGTATCACTGAGCCGTGTTTCTTCCCAAACGGTAAGGTGATATGACTATCCACAATCAATGGCAAACAACTTTTTCCTTGTTATTTTCTGATAAGTGGGTTGTGTAATGGGCTTATTTTGCTATGGTAGGTTTAATATACGAAGAGTAAGTACACTCTTCAAAGGAAAGTAGTACCAATTAACCATTGTATTCAAATTATATTAGTACTTTTAATTATTTTTGGTCATTAATAATATTGTATTTTGTTTAGTCAATAGTAATTAAGTTTTACATAAAGTAGTAGGCTATTCTATTTGTCCTCTACCTCATTAAGACGATTTTTGGTTATAATTTCTACCTAACTCTTGTATTCGTACGTATTTATTTCGTATAACTGTATATTATCTGTATTTTGTATTTTAGCTTCCATTTGCTCCCATATATACCACCCCACTCTTCACGAAAGGGAAAAAAAATATCGAAGAGAATAGTTAAGAAAGGAGCTAAAAAAAAACTTATAAAAGAAGTCTAAATTATTTAAGCACTATAATTAGATTAAAAAAACAAAAAGGTAATCAAAATTTTTATTTTCAGTAAAAAAAAAAAGAATATAAAAAAAAAATTGTAGAAGGACTTGGCCTAAAAAAAATTAAATCGATCATTTTGACACTACCTTGACTAATTTCTCAAGATAGCTACTCAAAGCCAAAGGTAATATCTTCTTTCTTTTCATTTGTGATTTCATATTATTTTTTACATACATTTACTAACTTTTCTACTTTTGTGTGTTCCATAACCTCCTAGGGCACTATACGTGTTGGTTTCCTAATTTGGAAACCAAGTAGAATTTGACCGACCGCGAGCGAGTTTGAGAGTGAGTTTATATGGTTTGTTTGATTTTTTTTCTTGTATGTATCATCCTTATGTAGAGTATGAAATGGAAGCAATGACAATTGTACAAAATGCATAAGGAAGCTCCAAAGAATGAATGATGGAATTCTAGCAAGATAGCATTTTCGACTACTTTTTTTTTATTATGTAAAAAATCGTTTTTCATCATAAAATTAAACAATAAATTTTTTACAGTAGTATTATGTATTTAGGAGTGTATGAGACTTTTAATTTTATAAAAATAAATTTTAACCAACTCACAAAAAATCAGACATGAAGACATAGTAACACCACAAATTTCTTACTACAGGTCTGTCTATTTGCCAATTTTCGACCAATATCTTTTTTTAATAATAAAATTTTAATTGAATATATAGATATAAGATTCCTTAAACTTTGTAATTTGGGGTCACACGTTCCCATAGGATAAATACTCTATTTCTTATGATTTTTACAAAACAAGGTATCAAAATGATAAACTGATTTGAGGCTGTTTTCCCCAACCAAGCATACTCTTTTTATTTGGCATATCAAATGACTTCTAAAAAGGGGGAATTTTCTAAAGAGAATTTATATGCTTGTCCTTAACATACCATTAAAAGGATCATGCCAATTTCAAAGTACTTTGACCATTATCACCCAATTCCCCATGAACGTCCCAAACCGGAGTGTTTTTTAAAGAAAATTCATTATCTTTCATTTCAACATCTAGATGAATCCCAATTTTTGATATGTTATATAAGACTTATAGAAATTTCCAAAGACCTATCATATGCTCAAATCTGACTGTTAGAACATGAGTTATGGTGTCCGAAATATTAGAGACACTTTAAACCCTTAAGCTTTTTAAGGAAAAATGGAATGAACATTATTATATAATTTGTGTCACCCTATCATGTATACCTCTGTTTTTTTTTAGTCATTTGAGGAAGTTATAAATTACTCATGCCTCAAGTTGATATTAATCCAAAAAAGAGACACATTTGTATCACTTTAAGACTAACACTTTTTTTTTTTATTTAAAAAAAAAAAAAGTCTTCTTCATTCTATGGCTATATGAAAGGAGCATTATAAATAATTCATTTAGTTTGGAATAGAATGTCTTATAATTTTTAAATAAATCTTGTTTAAGTTTTAATTCCATCATCGTTTGGAAAAGCAAAATTTCCTTATGCATTTCTTAATAAAGAGACAAGTAACTTTTAATTAAGCAAAATATGGCCTTGCATGCTTGTATCATTTCATAAATAAAATAAATCTTTCGAGTTTTGTTTTATGGCTTATATTTAAATAAGAGGGTAAAGTTGAATATTCAATCATGATAGGTTATAAGATGATCTATTTGCCGCAGAGAATTATGTTTTTAAAGTTTTATTATCTCTTATATATCGCTTACTTAATCTAACATGATTAAGGTTTTCACATATACTACCTATCATTTAGATTTAAGCCATATAGAACGTCCATTCTGCGTAAGTCAATTTCATACAATCTAAACACATTTCCTTCATATTCTTCTCAAATTCATACCAAATAAAATTCCTTTTTTAGCACACTCAAATAAGCCCACACAATCTCTTTCTGGAAGTTGGTCAACCCTAAATAAAGTCGTTAATTGAAACACATTTTACAAACAAAATCATTCTCCTCAAAGAAACTCCTATGGTGTCGCTGATTCTAGTGACTTCCTCAACCTTGATAAATTGACCTCCACCTTGAAAGCAAGATTACTCAACCTCATTCAAATGACCCTATATGGATCGACCACCTCTCCTAAAAAAAAATATAAACTTTCTTGAAACCTCGTATGAAATTTCGACCATGTATAAATGGACGTTCGTAAGAACTACGTAGGGTTTTGATTCGGGAGTGGATTCAAATCCCACAATGAACGGTACGTATGGCAACTTTAATGCTCAAACCCACCATATATCGTAAGGTTTAATTCACTTTTATTTTACATTTGAGTGTGATTGACAATGTGGAAATTTTCGTGTTTTTATGCGTTAGGAAAAGTATGTGAATAACCATAACCAATTAGCAACGTACTAGTAAGAGCCTGTTCATTAGAACAGAGGAAGAGACGAGTTCCAAACGTTCGATCTTCCTAACTTATACCCCGTACCTAGATCTCTAATTTTTCTAAGACCATACTTATATAGTGCCTCATCTAATGGAGTTAATGCCATTTTCTATTTGAAAGAGATCATAAACAAAAAGACCGTCTCTATTCGGGCAAAAATAGAGTGGCGACTCTAATTTCTTTTTTTTAGTCAAATTATCGACTTACGTGGGATTTTGACTTCTAATTTTAATTAGTCAAAAAATGGGTACCACAGGCTGGCGACTCCACTGGGGAATTTTTTAAAATTCTAAGAGGTATAAACCTGAAAATACGTTGCCTAAATAAGAAAGCATATATACACACATATATATATAAACTTATATGTTATATAATGCTATTGATTATGGTTATTCGCATGAAGTGTTTCTTTTTTGACATCATGATTTATGTGAAAATATGTGTCTTTATTTGTGTATGCTTATGTGATCTGCGTCCGCACACGAGCACCGAATTTGTCGTAACCTAAGCTCTGAGCTGCTAATTTGCGGTGTTCAGAGAGTTTAGATAATTTATAATGAATTAAGGACGTAAACCTGTATCAGTGCATTAATTACAATCGGCTATGCGAGAATGTTCAACCTCAAAAGAGGCCATCTGTTAATTATTACCTTAAATGAATAATCCTTTTAAATAGTGTGTTAGGACACACGGACAAATCCATGCTTGATTTTATAACATGTTCCTTCGTTTGTGATTATTATGATTCTTGCATGTCAAATCATTTTCATAAGTTTTTTTTTATGAGTACTAGTTTTCATCTCCTACTTTGATTACCATCTCTTTAAAAGCATTACCTGCTTTCTTTGCATCCCATGCTAAATTTTTTTAGTCATTTTCTTTCGTTTTTTAATCTGACCATTTTATCTTTCTTCTACTTTTCCTATTAAAACCACAATAAAATTAACTTAATTTAACTGGAAAATCACTAAAATCCCGAGTGCTTGGCCTAGGCTATGAAACCTTAGAAGATAAGTCTTTAAAGTCCCTAAACCGCAGGGGTAAAAGAAGAATAATTTCAATAATTCCCGATTCGACATTTTTGTGAACCTTTGTGGTCCTTCTTAGCGTCACCCGCCTTCAATTAATTGCGAATTCCTATAATCATGAAAAAGTCTTTCATTGTTATCCTTTCTTTCCAAAAAAAAGTAATAATAAATTGAAAGAAACAATTTTTTTATGTAAGAGATACTTTTTCATTTCCCGCTAATTTTTATTATATGCTTATCACCACTCAAACTATTGATACTGATAATGCTCTTATATGAAATGACAGGTATATATATTTTCATTTCAAACAATATGGGATTCAATGCACCACGGAACAAGCATGGAAGTAATGGAGGGCGATGGACATCAATTAACCCCATTTTCTTTGAAAAATGTGAATCTATGAAGGATATGTACTATCGTCTCAAGACACAAGGGTTCATTGAAGCAAAACATTATAATTGTATTTTGCCATCTCCCAAAGTAAACATGGGGAAATACTGCTCTTACTGCCATGACTACGGGCATGACATAGAAGGTTGCTTCGATGTGACACATGTGGTGCAACAACTAATTGATGACAGAAAGATCTCAACCCAAAAGGATGGATCCCACCTATATTGTCCTTCACTAATGCCGATTTACCAAGGGTCATCAATTTTAGCCAACCCTTGTGTGTTACTTTGGGGTGTAATTATCGCCGGATTTCAGGCATTTTGGTTGATAACAAATCGAATTTTAACATTTGCTCTAAAGAGTCCTTATGTAAGTTAAGACAAAAAAGTGTGCCTTTGGGAATTTCTAATGCAATCATAATTACACATGATCACGTCCCGAGAAAGGCAATAGGGACCATTAATATCCAACTACGACATGAAGATTGGTTATGTGATGTAGAGTTTCAAGTGGTTGAAGCTCCTATCAACTTTTCTCTTATTTTGGGAAAACCATGGCTCCACGACACTCAAGCTATTGCTTCTGATCTTCATCAAAAAGTAAAATTCTCAACACCGAAAGGAGTGATGGTTATCCATGGTGATATACCAACGACAAGGATACCCCCAGTATACTGTAACGTGGTCAGGTCGATAGAAAACCCAACACTTCAACATAATCAGTTGAAATCTCAAAATAGGGGCAATGCGATGTCATTATGGGAGTTGATCTCTAACTCACCAACTCATCGAGATGCATTCATTCGTCAATTAAAGACAATCACCATTGATCTATTTGAGGAATCAACCAACACCAAAGCATTTATGTCCAAGGACATACTATGCAATCGAGAATACACTCTTTCGGTAATTGAGCTAGATTTTGCTATCCTAAAGGCAAAAACATCAAAAGATGAGAAGGATTGTCCTAAAGTATCTGCTATTGGTAATTCAGGAATGAGTCGCAACCATTTTGATCTCCACCGACCATATTCTGATCAATTGGTTGATTCATTTGACACCATACTACCCGAACATGAATCTTATGCTGGTGTTCTGTGTCAGGGGAATAGGCTCAGTGAATCTTCAATGATTCTCTAACTTCAAACCAATCATCAAGAATGGACATTAACCGAAGCTGATTTAACCCCAAACCCATGGCATACGCAAGAACTACACATCACGCTAAGACATGGACGAACCTACATAAATCACATATTGGTCGACAATGGGTCTGCATTAGACATATGCTCTCGAGAATTCCTTTATAGGTTGGGATACACGGATTATTTTATCAATCCTTTGTCTTACACAATCCTTGGTTTTGATGATACTCCACGAGAAGTAACTGGGTACATCATTTTTCTTTTAAGTTACGAGACCATGGTTTTCTCTGTCAGATTTATGGTCATCAATTGTCCGACTTCATATAACCTACTCTTAGGACGACCTTGGCTAGTATAAAGGGGTCGCATCGACTCTCCATCAAAAAGTAAAGTTGGTAACGCCACTTGGAGTAATTACCATTCCCGGAGACTTTACAAACAAAGCGTATAGTTGAGGATGGATCAACCCTCAAAGGTATAGTGTGGGCAATATCTTCATTTTGATGGAAAGTAAGCAACCCAATCTGTATGACAAGATGCAAAGGGATTCTACAACGACATCAAGCAAAACAAGGGTTTACCACATCGAAGTTACAAGCCTTGAAATAAAAAAAAAAAAAAAAAAAAAAACGCCATCGACGGACTATTTTATGTATTATGTATTTATTTTCCAGTTAAAAAAAATGTATGATTAGTAGTAAGAGAACCAAAAATATATATATATATATATATATAATAGTAATGAGGAATAATAACATGTTTCCTAGAGCTACGTTTGGGCCTGGTTCCCGAAGAACATCCTTGTTTCAGGATATGTAGGCAGCCTTCGGGCGCGACCTTTGCACTTATCGATTTTTGTTGTTTTAGGATTCGCGGTGCTAAAGCTTTGACAATTGACGTTACCATCCTAATAACGTCTTCATATGTAACAGGGACACAGGCCCTATTTCTATTTCCGTCTCTCTTTATAAATACTTTTTGCAAAGCGGGAAATGAAAAAGTAGAAAGAACTTTTTGACAATGATTAAGTAATTCGCGATTGTACCCCATTGTTGAACCAATCCTCCTTTTTTTTTTTTAAAAAAAAAAAAAAGTCTTTAGGATGGCCAAACCCGTACTTAATCTATATAATTTATTTACGTAAAATGAAATTCTTTATTCATTCATTATTGACCAAAGTACATGTGTTGAGTGGACCAAAAGCTAATAAGGACCAATTAGAATTTTCGTGGAGGGAGGAATTTAAACTCTTCATGATGACCCCAGGGGAATCTTTGATAGTACTCAGCAAGAAATAAAGCCCCTTTTATATCCTCCTGCAAGAAATGTCGTATACTAATCTCCCAATCATGTGAGCACATCATTTGGAGTATGTCGCATAACATTAACTCAACCTCTGTGGTAGAGATGTCTAAACTAGCCAAGACTAGATTATAAATGCCAACATCTACCAGCACTTCCAAATGCTTCACTCGTAGCAGGCGAGCCTTTTTTAAACCTTGTTGTAGTAATGATAAGACAAAGAGTGATAGGTCAGGCCCTTTAACTTTAGAACCGAACCCGACCACCCAATTCTCCTCAGCATTCCGTAATGTGAACCCACCCCTACTTTTGAATGCACCATCGGAGATAGCTGCAAAGGAGAGTGTGTAAGGTTTTGAATGCACCCAAGGATCAGTTATTCGTGCCCTTGAAAATATGTCCATTAAAGAAAAAAGACCCCTTTGGCCTATTGTCCATAATGTTTCAGGAATCACGAATGAAGGAATTCTGGATTCAGGTATTTTTTGGAGGAAACTTTCTTTAAAACGCAAATAACTCGATGGCCCACCCATTTCTGCCTTTAAGCGATCATGACAAGCAAAATCCGATAAATTTAACCAAGTCTGGTTAGCTGAACTTTGGCTCGGACCCTTCCCTTCTCGTAATGGAACCTCTGAGGAAGTCCTGCGATGCGAAACATAGGCAGATAAACTTATTTAATCTGCAGTCACTTGGTTCATAGAAAAGAAACATGGTTCGCCCCATAAGAATAAGATTGGTGGGAGAGAGCCGGACCCGCGGAAGATTGAGTATGTTCGAATACCAAAACCCTTAGCCACCTCTTCGCCTATTCTAGGGTCCGAAAGAAGAAGCAAAAAACAAGTAGGTTGGTATGTTTTGAGTAGCGTGAGGAGATGACCGGGAAGTCGAGTCATAGGTTGATCTCGAACATCCCACAACAACAACCTAAGTGCCCTAGGACTCGTAAGGTTGACGGGTAATGGGGATGTAGAGCTAGAACTCTCTCCAGAGTTATGAGGAAAAGGGAGTGTTTTGTGACTTATGATGGCCAAAATAGAGTAAGTCAAGCTTAAAGGAAATTGTAAACTTAGAGACATGGCTAAAACCGCAGTGTCTGCCACAATTAAAACTAAGGACTCTGAAGGATCACTCATATGAAACGTTTGAGAGAAATTACCTACCAACACAGGCCTTACCAAAGGGGTAGGAGAAGTAGTTGTGGGGAGAATTTGGTTAGAAAATCCCGTAGGAGAATCAACGACTAAGCGGTCCTCCAGCGACATGGAAGCAAGAGCTGCTTCATTTTCCCTATCCATTAAGTTTTGAAGAGAAGAAGTAGGGTCTTATGAGAAAAATTGGATTAACCTCCTCACACGGGATGAACGAGAACTTTGAGGAGGCAAGTTGAGATCCATGGGAAATATTCCTATATAATAAAAAAAAGGTATTTTTTTGGAGTTCTCTTTTATTGTGTAGTTTAAGGAGGGATAAGGTTACATTATGTGTAAGGTAAGTGATGAACTTATATATAGGCTAGAGTTTGTACTGGACCCACCGATAGCGTGTCACGAAATTCAAGACATAAGGAGATAACAAAAAAAATCTCCAAACTTCTAACACAAGCTAGAGGAAAACCTATGAATCCCGACAAAACTTCTCTTTTTGGAAAAGGGGAATCTTTTCAAATAAGTTTATATAATCATATTAATTGGTATTTTAGGTGTTCATCTCTCAGTTAAATATTCATTAGTCGTATTTTTTTTATGTTTATCAGGAATACTAACATCTTTCCTTTTTTTCCTTTCTTATCACATTATCATGTTATTTTCGTTAACAGGAGTTCTATATGGACCCGTGCTGGATCTAGACTTGTTCGTCAAGCCCCTTTTAATTGTAGAAGATCCTTTTCTGCAGAGTTCTTCCCTTGCCCGATATCAGTCATATTCTCCTCCCCCAGCTATAGTAGCATGGCTGGAACTTCAAACAATGAGCAACAAAATTCGAGCTTCAGCTTAGATCTTTTCGTGGAACTTAAGGGGATGATGCAAGCCATAATCGAACGACAAGATACTGTAGAGAAAACTGTGGTGAATTTCATAAAACAAAACACACAGATGCATCCTAATGTGCCAGAATCGGAGGTAGCCTCACCATTCCCACTGGAAGTTGGAAGGGAAATTCCCACCAAGATTGAAGAGGAAATGACCAGGATGAAAGAAGTGTTGAAAGGTATCACTCAGGCCGAACCATGGATGGACATCCATGGGCTAACACTCTTTCCTAAAGCGCGCCTCCCATATGGTTTTAAGATGCCTATTCTTTCACACTTTGACGGAACAGGAAGTCCTACCAACTTCTTAAACCTCTATGTTGGCGCTATGAGCCCTTGGGGTGTAGATGAACCATTGATGGCTCAGTTATTTCAACAATATCTTGATGGAGCTGCTTCACATTGGTTTTTGAATCTGGAAAATTCAAAGAAATCCACTTGGGCTGACATAGTGAGAGAGTTTTCCAACCAATATAAATACAATGAGGAAAATGATATCACGAGAAGGGATTTGGAGACAACTGCACAGAATATTAATGAAACATTTTCTTTCTTCATTACAAGATGGAGAAATAAAGCAGCTAAAATGATAAATAGGCCGAATGAAGAAGAGCAATTGCAGATGATTGTGAAAAATCTCCTTCCTGTATATCAAAAGCAGATGGCATATCAATACTTCCCCTCTTTTAAAGCTCTTATCTCAACTGGTTCATTGGTTGAAGACGCCATAAAGAAGGGAGAGATCAAGAAGGAAGACTTTAACAATGGCAACTCATATAGTTCAAGGTTCGGGGCTAATAAGAAGATCACCAATAATGATGCATCTGCTTCAAATCCTACCAACATGATATACAACATTGGGGCAACCTCGGCATTTCAACTCCGACCCCAAAGAGAATTCACTCCTTTCAATATGACATATACCCAGGCATTCTCCAAACTAAAAAAGGCCAATCTCATCCAACCTTTGAACCCAAGACCTCCACCAAGGAACCCGCCACCAACGTACAACCCAAAAAAACATTGTGAATTTCATCAAGGAGCCGGGCACGACATTGAAAGTTGTACGACATTCAAGCATCGACTATAAGACTTGATAGTTGGTGGAAGGCTCTCTGTTGGAACCTTAGCCAACAAACCAAATAACATGCAACCCAGCATCACATATAACCCCCTTCCAAATCACAAACCCCCTACCTCCATAAATGCCATCTTTACCTACACAAATGATTTTGACCCAACCCAATTGATCACCAGAAATGAATTTTGTGAATGTGAAGCACTAGTGACTGAAATAGGCAGGTGTCTAGATAATGAACTTGCTTCCCATATAATCATCAAGATAAGAGGTCACAACTATACCCTCCGCAAGGATACTTTTGCTATGATGTGTGGGGCTATAGATTACGACAATGCATACTTTATATTGGACCGTGAGGAAGATGAAGATGCTGCATCTGTAATGGCTATTGTTGAAAGAAACACGGGAGCCTCCACCCCAAACAACTATAGTCACCCTATATGCCTTGATGACCTTAGTGATGATGAAGTAGTGGAAGTATCCCATTTAACTTGAGCAGGTCGACACTTCAAGACCTCTTACCTTGAAGAAGATAATCCATTATATGCTTTACGAAGAAAAGAAAAAGGGAAAAAACTAATGGTAGATGAAGTCAACATAGAAGATGATGCTATCAAGCGAATGAAGGAGGTCAATGCTAATGTTTCTATATGGAAGTTGCTTATGCATTCGCAACCTCATCGAAGCGCGGTCCTTAAGCATTTGAATGAAGCTTCGATTGACCCCTCTATTACTCCAGATCAGATTGTAGGCCTTATTCATGGTGTAGACCGTACTCTCATGTTCACGGACGAAGATCTCCCTTAAGTTTCAAACCATAATAATTCATTACACATCACTGTTCGATGCAATGGATGGACGATACCTAGAGTCCTTGTGGATAACGGATCTGCAATCAATGTATGTCCCTATCGAGTGCTCACTAAGCTTAGTCATTCAAAAGATGATTTGGCACCATCAAGCCAAGTGGTTCGAGCCTATGAAAACGCCACCAGAGAAGTTTTGGGTTCCATCAAATTACTTATAGAATATGGCCCAATGGCCAGGAAAGTAGACTTCACAGTGATTGACATCAAAGCATGCTTTAATTTCTTGCTAGGAAGACCTTGGTTACATGAAAACAAGGCTGTAGCCTCAACGTTACATCAAAAAGTGAAATTAATGACCGATCAAGGAGCGGTAACCATCCCCAGAGATCCAGATATCATGAACATCTCACCTATCGGGAAATTTGTGCTACACCTAGATGAAGAAGAAGGGAGTCGCTTGGATGGTTTTAATGTCTTTTGCATTCAAAGTGGTGGGTGGATAGAGGTATCTGATGAGGATAGTAATGAAGAACCAGAGGACCCAATTGAGATCCCAGAAGAAGGCGATGAACCTCTGCATCAAGAAAAGGAAGAAGAACCTAGAACCGTAGAGGATAGAATTAACAATGAGCAACAAGAGCGAGAAGGAGAGTCGTGGACTAGCAGCGATAGTCGTGCAAATAGCAATGACGCACGCGATGACTTTGATTTAGATTTTGATGTTCCAATGTTTAGAGTGCCAATTTGCCCAGAAAAATTAATTTTGTTTCCGGGCTATAAACATGAACCAAGATATCAAGATCTACCAAAGTTAGAAAAATTTGATGGCGTAGTTGACCCAATGATCCATCTCTGTAAGTTCGTTAATGTCCTTGCTCCCTTGGATGTCCCAGAAGAACACCTCCCTACATTATTTGATCGTAGCTTGGAAGGCGCAGTGTTATCTTGGTATTACAGTTTTGAACGCATTGGTGAAGCAACTTGGAATGAGATATCACAAGCTTTTGTTAATTGGGCTTATAATTTTAGTCAAACGGACCCTCAGAAATTGGTCTTAGTCACAACCCTACAGACAAATCAAGAAACTTTCTCTCACTTCTGCTCTCGATGTTCTGTTGTACGATCCAAGCTCCGAAATCCTATCACAGATAAAGAGTTTATGCTCATCATGCTTAAGAACCTTAATGATTTCTATTACCGTCAAATGGTTACAATGAGATACAATATTCTTAGGCATATGAAACAACATGGGTTCGATATCGACACATGTAAATTACTAAACCATAGACCAAGGGTCAATCCATGTGCCGAAACATCTAACAGAAGATCATTTACAGAAATTAATGAGCCTCTAAGTGCGGTGTATCGTCGTTTGCACAGGCAAGGACTTATAAGAACAAAGGGATACGTATGTGCAATCCCGCCACTTGAAGTAAATATGGAGAGATACTGTAGTTATTGCAGTCAGTTTGGCCATACAACTGATTCATGTTATGATCTTCGATGCTCTATCCAAGACCTCATTGATCGTAGGATAATCGACCCAATCCACACAAGGCCTAGGACTGGACACAATCTTGTGCGACGTTTTTCATCTCAACAATGGTCATCTCAATCTGCAATATTTCGAGGATTACTCGATGAAGGAGCTATTAAACCACTTCCTCGACGACCTGGAGCCAACCCTATAGGAGTAGACCTCCACAAATATTGTCATTATCACCAACTTCACGGTCACGACACCGATGGATGTCACGCTCTTCGCTTACGCATCAAACATATCACCAAGATATCACATTTGAGTCGTAAAAGGTCAATATCCATTAATGTCTTATCAAATTCTAATGATGAAGAAGACCCTACGAGTCTCATGACATACGATCCTCTAAGTGAAGAAATGGGACGGATGAATGTGAATGAACGGTTATCTCCAGCACCACAATCCGATGGATCATCCAGTGATGAAGAACCCTTTTGGATGAAAGATGAGGAATTTGTCATGACTGCGGATGGAGAAGTTACACCCGCAACAAAAGTAGCTTCTATTCAATCAATCATGGAGCCACATATCTTTCTAAGACGGATCGACAACAAAACCAAGAAAGCATGTACTCAAGTATGTAAAGCATGGGCTAGATGGTTGTATAAAATGAAGCAGGATTGTTATGATGAAGAACCTAGCGAAGGTTCAGGACATTAACAAAGAAATAATCATGATCCACACTTCTGTTCATTCTTAGCCAACCTCGTTTAAACGCAACTTCTAGAAAAACCCACAAAAAAAAATAGAAAAACCCACAAAAAAAACCAAAAAAATAGAAAAACCCACAAAAAAACCAAAAAAATAGAAAAACCCACAAAAAAACCAAAAAAAATAGAAAAACCCACAAAAAACCAAAAAAATAAAAAATCCACAAAAATGTCTCCTTTTACTACCCTAAGAACTACGTGCAGCTTGATCTGCCATGAACTATAACACTGAAACTCCTATAATCACCATACCCTTCATTACTTCCTTTTCTCACCACGCCATTGGGGGTACGTAGGCAACTCAGGCATGAGTTCAGCTGCTCAAACACAAAACCAACCTTCCACTTTATATGTGTATTGCAAACAAAATAGAGATTATGCAGAATTTGGACTCGTACAAGATACAAGGAGATACGCAAGCACGTAAGAAAATTGTTGAATTTCTTGACATCCGCCGAAGAAAATTATTAAAGGGATACAAGCCCATGTTCTTTATCTTTGTCCTTTATTTTATTTTTTTCAAAGTTGGTATAACATGAGAGATGAACACCTATAAACTCTTTTGTTAACTCAGATCACTTCCCCTTATTGATTAATCATAATACATCTCCGTGTTTACATACCAAAATGGTTTCAGTAGCATGGCTAAATGTCAAACAATGAGCGAGTTCTAACATCTTGGGTACCTTGTATGTAAAGAAGCATCTAATCTAACACCTTAATCAACGGCCCTTATTGACCTTTTCTTTCCTTTATCAAAACGTCATTTACTTTTTTTCCAAACAAAAAATTCATATATATGAATTTCTTAAGTTTCTTTTTTTTTTAAAAAAAAATAAAATATTCTTATTTGGCATATGAATTTGCATGATTCATACATATCTTTTCTTTCCAACTTTGGTTAAATTTAATACCCCTTGTATAGGTAACCACCCAGGATAAACAGACGTCTGATTTGGAAGCCTTCTCTTTACAAATATGACCAATCCCTCTCAACAAACCAACCTTTCAGGCCGACTAGAAAATCCCATCCTAAAAAACCAAGGTTTGATGCCCCAGCCACTTACTAAGGGTCTACAATTAATGATGAAAATGGGTTTTATACCTGGTCAAGGTTTAGGTCGAAACAATGAAGGAAGGAGGGACCCTATCCCCATCATTGACAAGAAGAATCACCATGGTTTAGGATTTGATCCTAGCCACGACTTTCACACTCACAAAAGATCATCTTTAACACTCAATGGACAGTTCGTTTTACAAAATGATACCGAACCATACCATGAATTCCCTGATCCATGGTATGATTTTGCCTCACAAAAAATACTCCCTGGACTGGAAATCTTCTTCGCTGAGGCTAGAGACGAGGATGTGGTAGAAAAGTGGTTTTACGAGAATCCTAAACAAAAGGAATACATTGATTGGATAGAGTACTTGAAGCATGGTGTTCTGAGAAATTTAATTTTTACAAAATTTGGAGATATTGAAGACATAGATCCATTATCACTCATAGTACCAGTTGAGGGTGATGTTCAACTCCAAATGAAA
Source organism: Chenopodium quinoa (assembly GCF_001683475.1). Lineage (NCBI taxonomy): Eukaryota > Viridiplantae > Streptophyta > Magnoliopsida > Caryophyllales > Amaranthaceae > Chenopodium > Chenopodium quinoa. Next base: position 708,211 of record NW_018744757.1, read on the forward strand.
ACCGAAAAGACCCAAAACCAACCCTACCTAAAAGACCCTTCCCTTAAACTTTTTTCAAAAATGAATGAGATTCATTTTTCCCACTTAGATGGCTATGAAACGGATAGTTCTTCATCCAGCCAACTTTCCCTCCACACACAATCTGACTTTTCTGATCATGAAGACTTTGAAGCTCTTGTAGAATCTAAACATGTTTGTATGCAAGAAATTAATGTTGATTATCATGAGTTATCTGACAATGAATCTTTCAATGAGCCTAAATCATGCATGACACCTATAGAAGAGTCCATAGTCATAGATATAGGCATAGAAGGTGACATAAGAGAGGTTAAATTAGGATCTTCCCTCTCCCCTAAAGAACAAGTTGCATTCATTTCATTACTTAAAGACTATGTAGATGTGTTTGCATGGTCATATGCCGATATGCCAGGTGTGGACCGTAACATAGCTGAACATCGTATTCCTCTCTATCTAGACAGCAAGCCAAAACAACAAAAGTTGCGAAGAATGAAGCCAGAAGTCAGTCTTAAGGTCAAATAGGAGATCTAGAAGCAGCTTGATGCAAAATTCATTCGACAAATTAAACACCCCGAATGGTTGGCTAATGTGGTTATAGTTCCCAAAAAGGAAGGAAAGGTTCGAGTATGCATAGACTTCATAGATTTAAATCCAGCATCGCCAAAAGATTATTTCCCACTGCCCCACATAGATGTCTTGGTGAATAGTACTGCGGGACATGCAATGTTCTCATTCATGGATGGTTTTTCAGGATATAATCAAATACTGATGGCGATGGACAATACACTAAAAACATCGTTTATTACCCCATGGGGGACATTTTGCTACCAAGAGATGCCCTTCCGACTAAAAAATGCTGGGGCTACTTATCAACGTGCTGCAACAACCATCCTACATGACCTCATTCATGACACTGTTGAAGTGTATGTGGATGATATGATTGTTAAAAGCCATGACCGTATGGAACACATATCGGCATTGAAGTCTTTCTTCGATAGAATTCAGAAATACAACTTAAGATTAAACCCTCAGAAATGTGTGTTTGGGGTAACTTCCGGAAAACTTCTAGGATTTATTGTAAGTCAAGAAGGAATCAAGGTTGATTCAGATAAGGTTAAGGCCATTAAAGAATTGCCTCCTCCAAAGAATGAAAAAGAAATAAGAGGTTTTTTGGGAAGAATTCAGTACATCAGCAGGTTCATATCACAACTTACAACTAGATGTGAACCAATCTTCAAACTTCTTCGGAAAAATGTGCCAAAAAAGTGGAATGATGAGTGTCAAGCTTCATTTGATTCAATGAAAAATTATCTTTCTAATCCTCAAGTTTAATGCCACCCAAGCCTGGGGAACCTTTGCTCTTGTACCTTACAGTGACAGAAACTGCCATGGGTGGATTGTTGGCGCAATATCAGGAAGGTACCAAGAAAGAAATTGCTATTTATTATCTAAGCAAAAAGTTCTCAGAATATGAGACTAGATATACTCCCTTAGAAAGGGCATGCATCGCTCTAATCTACGCGACAAAAAAGCTCCGACATTATCTACAAGCTCATACAACATTCCTTATCTCAAGATTAGACCCTATCAAATATATCTTTGAGAAACCTATTCTGAGTGAAAGATTTGCGAGATGGCATGCTATTCTCTCAGAATTTGATATTCAATGTGTTAGTCAAAAATCTGTTAAAGGGAGAGCCATATCTGAAGCGTTAGCTGATGGGCCTATATCAGGAGATGAATTCAATAATGACTTTCTGGATGAACATTTATTCAATATCAATACATCACAATGGAAGATGTACTTTGATGGAGCATCTAATAGAAGGGGGAATGGTGCAGGTGTGTTACTTATTGATCCACATGGAGTTCATATTCCCTTTTCAATAAAACTTAGTTTTCCAACAATCAATAACACCGCTGAATATGAAGCTTGCATCTACGGTGTAAAGGCAGCCTTAGCAGCAGGGGCAAGAAATCTTATAGTATATGGTGATTCAAACCTCATTATATCTCAGACAATTGGGTATGGAGGGTTCGAGATGAAAGGTTGCAAATGTATACTGACCATCTCCAACAACTTATCCCCTGATTTGAGGAAATCGATTTCAAACATCTCCCTCGAGAACAAAATAGTTTCACTGACGCGCTAGCAAATCTGGCAGTAAATTTAACCTGGGAAGATAACGTGAAAGTTCGGTCTGTAACTGTAAAAGAAAAAAGTTCCCCAGTGATCATGGATGATGAAATGATCGCATCATTAACTATACGAGACGAAGAGGACGCTTGGTATAGCGACATAAAAAATTTCTTGGCCACTCAGGAATATCCCAAAGGAAATCATAAGAAAGATCAACTTGCAATTCGAAGGCTAGCCGCTCACTTTGTGATATTAAAAGATCAATTGTATCATAAAGGTTTTGATGGAACCTTGCAACAATGTATTCATGGTGAACAAGTCCGAAAGGTCATGGAGAAATCCATGGAGGAGAATGCGGACCACATATGAACGGACGAATGTTGACTCGTAAGATTTTGCGAGCCGGGTATTATTGGACCACCTTGGAGACAGATTGCATACACTTTGTAAGGACGTGTAAGAAGTGTCAAATCTTTGCAAATCTCAACCATATGCCACCCGTCTCACTACATAATCTCACTTCACCATGGCCATTCTCAAGTTGGGGCATCGACATCATTGGACAAATTCATCCGAAAGCTTCAAATGGGCATCAATACATTTTAGTAGCGATTGATTATTTTTCAAAATGTATTGAAGCAGCATCATTTTCCAAGTTAGGTGCAAAACAAGTCTTGAAATTCGTGATAAACAACATTATTTGTCGCTATGGAGTACCTTTTGAAATGATTTCGGACAATGGGTCGCAATTCGAGGGGCAATCGAAAGAAACTCTTGAAAAGTATAAAGTTAGACATCATCAATCTTCTCCTTACCGTCCTCAGACCAATGGAGCAGTTGAAGCAGCCAATAAGACCATTCGTACAATAATCGCAAAAATGACTGAAAAAACAAGGGAATGGCTTGAAAAGTTGTCGTATGCTCTTTGGGGGTATAGAATCTCTATTCGAACCCCAACAGAAACTACTCCTTACTCCTTAGTGTATGGGATGGAGCCCATCCTTCCCATAGAAATCGAAATTCAATCCTTACGGGTCATGAATGAAAGTGAAATCTCTGAGGATCAATGGTTCAAACTTCGGAATGATGAACTTGCCTTAGCAAATGAACGAAGGTTACAGGATCTTCACAATACCTAACTTTACTAACGACGCATTTCTCGAGCCTTAAAAAAAAAGTTCGAGATAGAGACATCCGAGAGGGTGATTTGGTGCTAAAAGAAAATCGCGCTCCTCTTCATGATCCTCGGGGCAAATTTAAACCAAATTGGTCAGGACCATTCTTGGTCAAACATATCACTCCTGCCGGGGCAGTACAGTTAGTCGATATGAATGGTGATACTTTCCTCCACTCCACCAATCTTGATCAGCTCAAAAAGTATTACGCTTAGTATCCATACCCAAGTCAATACGGGTATAAAAAAAAAAAAAAGATCTTCGCACGTAGTTTGGTCAATAAAACGGGAAATTTCTTGTCAATGTATGACATTCAATCAGCTCTAAGGTTGCATACGAATTATAGTTTTTATAATCTCGTCTCCTTTAGATTTATCGATTGTATATTTAGGCTTTAATGTCATTGTCTAAACTTTGGACCTCCATTTACGGTTAAAATACATGATTGGGCTCATAAAATGGAATATTCTAAATCATGATCTCGTGATCATAAACTTTAAATTTCAAGTAACAAATGTCAAAGTTTAGAGCAACAATTGAGTTGACTTTTAAAGAAAAACTTCATTCCAATGAGAAATTCCAACCTTAAAAACACAATGTTACAAAAGATGACATTCGATCCTAATTCGACGCTTCAAATGCCCATAGTGCTAAGGAAACCCTAGACTTATTACGTAAAAGGTTCAAGTGCAAAAAAAAAGGGGGGGGGGGCATTTGAATCTTTCCGTTCTTGACTTTATAATTTCTCTTCCTTAATCCTCAGCTCTTCGAATCGCTGATCGAGGGTTCATCCTCTATCTTTGTCCTTTTAAAAGAACCCACATCTTTGAGAAGCCACCCTTCTTAATAAACATCAATAGTCGAATCTCTTAAGATAGGGAGAAATGGAATTTTCTTAACCCGTTCCCAAACTTTGAACAGATCCCTTAACATGTTGGTATCTATCCAATGAGTAGTACATTCATCAGTGGGAAGATCCTTTAGGAAGGTTTGTCGCTACCCGAGCTGCCGAAGACACCTCCACGGATAATAAAAAGTGATCTTGTTGATACTTGGAAGCACTACACCCCTTTTGTTAGCAGTACTATATATGACTTCTTTGATCCCCAAATGAGAGGTTACCCATTGAATTTCACCTTCAAGGCCACAAGTGAAGCACCAATGGGCTCCCCTTCATGAAGGTGTATGGATGTTCCTTTTGATGATCAAGACTAAGGACCAATTTTCCCAAGATCAATGGCCCTAATCAGCCCCCATAAACCATTTGTAGTGCATAGCTAGCTATATTGTTATGACACAACCCAAGATCTTCCTTGAACAACAAAAGACCCATGAGGGAAATCAAGCATGCTCGACTTCGTGCGGAGCCATATGAAATATTGAGTTTAAGACTGGTACCTTTTGCTTTAAAAGGTTCGAGGACACAATTGATAAAGATGGAGTATTCATGATGAAAAGTCATACCATCATGATAAGATATGCCTAAAGCCTCATGTAAATAACCACTAGTAGAAGTACACTTTTTTGTGGTAACCAATGGTCCACTCATAGAAAAACCCAAGAGGCCTTCAATTTCTTCTACCGTTGGCACCATCTCCCCACCTTTAAACCTAAAAACATGCTTTTTCTCATCCTAATATTTTGTAGAAGCATAAATAAGGTCATAGCAAAGTGGAAGTTTGAGAAGAGGAAGAAGGGAATCAAAGAAGATTTTTGCATAACTTTTCTCTCCTAAAGCAACCTCTACCCCCATGGAAAATAAAGTGTTTTTGTAGTCTATTTCATTGATTTCATTCAAGTAGCTGGGTTCTTTTCCTTTCATATCCATAATTTTGAAAGAAAATTTGAGGAAAAGGAGGAAAGGGAAACAAGAAAACTAAGTATTCTTGTTTCAAAGGAGAATAGAAGTGAATGATTATGGTCACCCAAACTCATGTCTTATATAGGCAAAGAAAAACCCCACCTTACATTGAAACACCTATAAGATTTCATGCATTTAGTCCCACCACAACTTGCAAAAAATCCCACATATAAGCTTTCATGCACTTAGTCCCACCACAACATGCAAAAATCCCACATATAAGCTTTCATGCATCTAGTCCCACCACAACATGCAAAAATCCCACCTTACATTGAAACACCAATAAGCTTTCATGCATTTATTCCCACCACAACATGCCATTTTTCTTCATGTAAACTTCATTTACATGCATGTGTTATGATAACAATCAATTGTTTTTTTTACTCCATAATCTCATGGTTAAAGTACCCGTGAAACTTGCTTTTTTTGTACATGAATAGTATAGTCAAACAAAATCAAATTAATCCTTAGAATGTCTTTTTAGCCAATTTTACGGTTACACTTTGATATGCCTCAAGTTGTTTATTATTATCTCCGTCCTAGCTATATAGAGTCTTTCAAGCCGATTTTTCAACCATGAGTAATGAACGATTAAGTTCTTTATCGAAATTTCCAAAGCTGGTTTTTCAACCACAACTGATCAATAAATCAAAATTTTCGAGCCGGTTTTTCAACCGCAACCAAAATTCCCAAAGCTGGTTTTTCAACCACAATTGATCATTGGTTAATTGACCAAGACTCTTTAAGCCGGTTTTTCAACCACTATCGAGATTTTCCAAAGCTGGTTTATCAACCACAACTGATCAATAAATCAAAATTTTCGAGCCGGTTTTTCAACCGCAACCAAAATTCCCAAAGCTGGTTTTTCAACCACAATTGATCATTGGTTAATTGACCAAGACTTTTGAAGCCGGTTTTTCAACCGCAATCGAGATTTATCAAAGCTGGTTTTTTAACAACAACTGATCATCAATCAATTATTCAATTTTATTTAAGCCATTTTTTTTTCAACTGCAAATAATTGGCGATTAAGTTTTAACCACAGTCAATACGTTGTATTTGACCGCAAATATTCTTACGCCACATTTTAGCATATGCTTGATGATTATTAGCATTTTGTTTTATTTTACTCTAGTTTCTTTATAAGTTCTATTTAAGGATCACAATTTACTGTCTTTTTCTAATCATTGATCATCGTTTGTTCCAAACTCGATCAATGAAGGGCATTCTGTAGACACCAAATTTTGATCCCCTATTTTCCATTTTTTTTTTTTTACTTTCAATTCACTAATAAATTTTGTGTTATTTCATAATTATAATAATAAGATCTGATTTTGCTAACGACAACCGCAATAATTAGACATAAGAGACAAATTCAAGTAGTGTTTATTTATAATTTTGGAGTATACAAAACTCTTACAATTTGTACTCCTAATTTACGAACAAGATACGAGATTAATTCGAAGCATAACTCGAACCTTGTACACCATTAGTAACACCACTAACGCCTTGATCAAAGCTAAATATAAATTTAGCACTCGAAAATGCTCGTCGAACGGAGATGGAGCTTGACGATTTTGGTTGCCGGGAGCCATGGAAACCGAAGAGGAAAAGGCAAGGGGTGTGTTTTTTGAGTAAAGGGTGATTTCGAATAAGGGAAATCTCCCTTTTATAAGGGATAAATCTTATCCGTATTTTTGTCGTATCCCAATTGTATAATCGTTTAGTCTAATAATAGTAGTAAGTGTATCTTTTAAAAATAACATAAAATAAAAACAATGTTGTTACCAGTGACATATGTAATAATCATGTCGTTTGACATATCCTGGTCAATAGTATCAAATTTTGACCCTTTAGTCTGTACATTTTTAAAACCGTGACCATTTCTAAAGTATCACTTTCTAACCCCTAATAAATTTTTAGTAATACTGATTCTTTTTTATCCTATTGTTATTATAATTATTCTACTATTTTTATATTATAAGTGGGTTCATCATATGTTATGTAAATAATTGTTACATTGTTGTTGGATTTTGTTTCACGATAACATGGGTTTTGTTCCTTTATAATTTTATTATTTAAAAAAAAAGGAAAAATACAAATCATAAAGGACAAATTAGCATATTTTGATTATGTAAAAGAATGCAAAGCATGCATGCATTACACTAAGCTATTACCAATGCTAACAAAGTCAAGGTTTTCCCCCCTCCCCAACTTATCATTTTTATTTTTTTATTGTGTACTTTAATTTTTTTTTATTTTTCACTCATAAAATGCATTTTTGTTAGATTTCACTTTGTTAATAACGTAATGCTACTACCTTATATTTCATCTTCTTCCTTCCTATTCAACTTCCCACCAAAACACCATTACCACTTACCTTCAGGAGTCATCTTTTCTCTGTTTCACACACTCAGAAATAACAAGTGTAAGTATGCATGCTATTTCTCTTCCGGGTTATTGCAATGACGACAATATTTGACAGTAAAAGAGTGGCTCCAAGCAAAGATACCTCTGCCATTACCACTCATTTGATATGTCAAATCTCTACAGAAAAAGAAAATGGTAAGCTACGGTTGTAATTTAGCGACGAGAATTAGAAAATGGTGTGATATGACAATACGTTGTATCACTGAGCCGTGTTTCTTCCCAAACGGTAAGGTGATATGACTATCCACAATCAATGGCAAACAACTTTTTTCCTTGTTATTTTCTGATAAGTGGGTTGTGTAATAGTCGTATTTTTCTATGGTAAGTTTAATATACGAAGAGTAAGTACACTCTTCAAAGGAAAGTAGTACCAATTAACCATTGTATTCAAATTATATTAGTACTTTTAATTATTTTTAGTCATTAATAATATTGTATTTTGTTCAGTCAATAGTAATTAAGTTTTACATAAAGTAGTAGGCTATTCTATTTGTCCTCTACCTCATTAAGACGATTTTTGGTTATAATTTCTACCTAACTCTTGTATTCGAACGTATTTATTTCGTATAATAGTATATTCTCTGTATTTTGTATTTTAGCTCCCATTTGCTCCCATATATATACCACCCACTCTTCACGAAAGGGAAAAAAAATATCGAAGAGAATAGTTAAGAAAGGAGCTAAAAAATAAACTTATAAAAGAAGTCTAAATTATTTCAACACTATAATTAGATTAAAAAAAAAAAAAAGGTAATCAAAATTTTTATTTTCAGTAAAAAAAAAAAAAAAAAAGAATATAAAAAAAATTGTAGAAGGACTTGGCCTAAAAAAAAATTAAATCGATCATTTTGACACTACCTTGACTAATTCCTCAAGATAGCTACTCAAAGCCAAAGGTAATATCTTCTTTCTTTTCATTTGTGATTTCATATTATTTTTTACATACATTTACTAACTTTTCTACTTTTGTGTGTTCCATAACCTCCTAGGGCACTATACGTGTCGGTTTCCTAATTTGGAAACCAAGTAGAATTTGACCGACCGCGAGCGAGTTTGAGAGTGAGTATATATGGTTTGTTTGATTTTTTTTCTTGTATGTATCATCCTTATGTAGAGTATGAAATGGAAGCAATGATAATTGTACAAAATGCATAAGGAAGCTCCAAAGAATGAGTGATGGAATTCTAGCAAGATATCGTTTTCGACTACTTTTTTTTTATTATGTAAAAAATCGTTTTACAGTAAGCTTATGTATTTAGGAGTGTATGAGACTTGGAATTTTATAAAAATAAATTTTAACCAACTCACAAAAAATCAGACATGAAGACATAGTAACACCACAAATTTCTTACTACAGGTCTGTCTATTTGCCAATTTTCGACCAATATCCTTCTTTAATAATAAAATTTGAATTGAATATCTAGAAAGAATATTCCTTAAGCTTTGTAAGTTGGGGTTACACTTTCCCATAGGATAAATACTCTATTTTTTATGATTTTTACAAAACAAGGTATCAAAATGATAAACTGATTTGAGGTTGTTTTCCCCAACCAAGCATACACTTTTTATTTGGCATATCAAATGACTTCTTAAAAGAGGGAATTTCCTACAGAGAATTTATATGCTTGTCCTTAATATACCACTAAAAGGATCATGCCAATTTAGAAGTACTTTGACCATTATCACCCAATTCCACATGAACGTCCCAAACCGGAGTGTTTTTTAAAGAAAATTCATTACCTTTCATTTCAACAGCTAGATGAATCCCAATTTTTGATATGTTATATAAGACTTATAGACATTTCCAAAGACCTATCATATGCTCAAATCTGACTGTTAGAACATGAGTTATGGTGTCCAAAATATTAGAGACACTTTAAACCCTTAAGCTTTTTAAGGAAAAATGGAATGAACATTATTATATAATTTGTGTCACCCTATCATGTATACCTCTGATTTTTTTTTTTAGTCATTTGAGGAAGTTATAAATTACTCATGCCTCAAGTTGATATTAATCCAAAAAAGAGACACATTTGTATTATTTTAAGACTAACACTTTTTTTTTATTAAAAAAAAAAGTCTTCTTCATTCTATGGCTATATGAAAGGAGCATTATAAATAATTCATTTAGTTTGGAATAGAATGTCTTATAATTTTTAAATAAATCTTGTTTAAGTTTTAATTCCATCATCGTTCGGAAGAGCAAAATTTCCTTATGCATTTCTTAATAAAGAGACAACTAACTTTTAATTAAGCAAAATATGGTCTTGCATGCTTGTATCATTTCATTAATAAAATAAATCTTTCGAGTTATGGTTTATGGCTTATATTTAAATAAGAGGGTAAAGTTGAATATTCAATCATGATAGGTTATAATATGATCTATTTGCCGCAGAGAATTATGCTTTTAAAGTTTTATTATCTCTGATAGATCTCTTACTTAATCTAACATGATTAAGGTTTTCACATATACTACCTATCATTTAGATTTAATCCATATAGAATGTCCATTCTGCGTAAGTCAATTTCATACAATCTAAACACATTTCCTTCATATTCTTCTCAAATTCATACTAAAAATTCCTTTTTTAGCACACTCAAATAAGCCCACACAATCTCTTTCTGGAAGTTGGTCAACCCTATATAAAGTCGTTAATTGAAACGCATTTTACAAAAAAAAAATCATTCTCCTCAAAGAAACTCCTATGGTGTCGCTGATTCTAATGACTTCCTCAACCTTGATAAATTGACCTCCACCTTGAAAGCAAGATTGCTCAACCTCATTCAAATGACCCTATATGGATCGACCACCTCTCCTAAAAAAATAATATAAACTTTCTTGAAACCTCGTATGAAATTTCGACCATGTATAAATGGACGTTCGTAAGAACTACGTAGGGTTTTGATCCGGGAGTGGATTCAAATCCCACGATGCACGGTACGTAGGGAAACTTTAATGCTCAAACCCACCATATATCGTAAGGTTTAATTCACTTTTATTTTACATTTGAGTGTGATTGACAATGTGGAAATTTTCGTGTTTTTATGCATTAGGAAAAGTATGTGAATAACCATAACCAATTAGCAACGTACTAGTAAGAGCCTGTTCATTAGAACAGAGGAAGAGACGAGTTCCAAACGTTCGATCTTCCTAACTTATACCCCGTACCTAGATCTCTAATTTTTCTAAGACCATACTTATATAGTGCCTCACCTAATGGAGTCAATGTCGTTTTCTATTTGAAAGCGATCATAAACAAAAAGACCGTCTCTATTCGGGCAAAAATAGAGTGGCGACTCTAATTTCTTTTTTTTAGTCAAATTATCGACTTACGTGGGATTTTGACTTCTAATTTTAATTAGTCAAAAAAATGGGTACCACAATATAATCATAATAATCATCATCATCATGTTAAAGCACAATAATAGCAAGATCTTAGGCATGATACTAACAAGATTAATAACAAACCCTAGCATGTCACTAAGCAATAAAAATCAAAGCTTTAACCCTAACATGATACTAACATGAAATTAGGAAGAGAATATAGGAAGCTTCGCAGGAATCACAATTGTCATATTTGATAATAGAAATTATAGTTATTATCCTAAACATGATACTAGGAAGATCAAAACGCCCTAACATGACACTAGGAATCATAATAACAACCTAGACATGATTTTTAAATCATAATATTAATTAAACAATTAAAGCACTTACTTTGATGCCTCGTACCTCTTTCTAATAACAAAATACACGCATTAGTAACTTCAAGGAAAATAATAAAATTAACAATTAAATTAAATAATTGAAATAGAGATTTGGGACCAAACCCTCAGAAATTAAAACCTTTCACGTCTAGGGCGAAGGCAACTTCGAATTAGGCTAGGTGCTTCTAGATCTTGTGAATGCGGAATTTTGTTTGTAAAAGGCTAGGCTAGAAAAGAGGGAGAGAGAATAAGCTTTAGCTTAGAGAAGGAGAGAAGAGATTAGAAAATTAGAGAGTTGGTGATTTTTTGATGATTGAAAACGGAGGTTTTAGGAGGCTATTTATAGAGAAAATCAACCAAACGGATAGAAAAACAAATTAGAGTTTCGACGAGAACAAAACAGGTTAGCGCCTGACGACCGGGATTAGCGCCAGGCGCCAAGCATTAGCATCAGGCGCTAACAATTATTTTCACGCGTTTTCTTAATTATGATAAAATTTAGCCGTACAGAAGGGAAAAATCGTATTTTCCTTAAAAACACTCTTTCATTCTAATCAAAACTCTAAAAAGTCAACCAAAGTCAATTTATGAATGCTAATTGAATTAGGAATGAAAAGAACCTTCTAGAAGAATCTAGAAGACTAAAATCAATTCTAATTGCATTAGGAATGTTTAATCCATATAAGGCCCTCCTCTAGATCATTGGGCCGCATATAAGTATCAAACCGGGCTCAGTTTAGTAATTTGGCCATAACTTCCTCATTTTTCATCGGAATTGGGCTTATAATATATCGTTGGAAAGCTCTTTTCAAGCTTCATCCAACTACACCATTATTTGACCCTTGCTATGGACCAAACCAAACTTTATTGGATGTTTTCTTAAAATAGGTTTTAAAAAAACAGAGACAAATAAAAGAATTAAAAACTATTTGCAACACTAGACTTTCCACACTTTTACTTCATTCGATTATGATTCAACGCGAAAGGTACTCATCACTAGGTTTGGTTTTGGGGAGACACAAATGGGTGTCTACTGTTACCAATCAATACAAGCTGCCGCTTGCAAACTTTTTTGGTGTAAATCACCATGGATAAACCATTCTTTTGGGTTGTGCTCTAGTTTCCCATGAGAACACAAAAAATTTTGAGTGGTTATTTAGCAATTGGCTTGATTGCATGGGTGGGAAAGAACTTGTTGGTTTCTTGTCATATCAATGTGCTTCAATGAGGAAAGCTCTGAGTATTGTTATGCCCAATTCCAGGCATAGGTGGTATTTGTGGCATATTGTGAATGGCATAGGGGGATTTTGAATCGGTGGGGAATCTCTTTTTTCTACTAATGATTGTTGAGCTTGGATTTGAAGAAGAAGCTTAATCAACCTCTTAGTAGAAATTCAGCTTTAATGAATGAGCATTTCCTACTCTTTTCTCTGTACTCTACTATTTGATTTTGTTTTAAATTGCTTTTGTTTTGTTAATTACTTATTAATCATGATTTTTCTTGTTAATATCATGATTGACTTGATAATAGCTTTGGATAGTGAGTAGTTACTTAGCCAAGGGTGTGGGTATGATGTAGTTGGAATTTGTTTGTGTTTATAGTGTTGCAATTCAAGTTGATTGTGATTAAAGTCTTTACATGCTTGATTATTCTTTGTTCTTTTTGCAAAGTGCACGTTGTTAGTTGAATGAAGGTGAATCTTTGCTACATGAAACGGAAGTTGACTTAGCTAAGTTCATTTGTATCATTGTTACTTGATTTTACCTCCCAATATACGGTTCTAATGTGGAAGCATAGAGGCTATGTTAGGAGAATCCAATTAACTCTAGAAGGTGGATAGATTGGACTCTCTATATCGATATTCATGCATGTTTAGTTCATTATCGATTTATTTCTATGTTATTGCATGTTCAAGTGAAACCTACATCTACCCATTCCCTTTGGTGTTTTCTTTATATTGTCTTTAATTCACTTCGCTCTTAGTTTAATCTCTTAGATAATTCCATTCTTTGTCTCGAGATAGCTTAATTAATTAGTAGTGATCACAGTGTTTAGCTTCCCCCTGCGGTTCGACCCTTTGCTTACCTTATACTTGTATTAGGTTCGTTTAGGTTATATAAATCTTAATTGATTTAGGGTTAGGCACTTAACAACATGTTTATATCCCTTTGTCAAGCACCTTGTCACCAACATTGAACTATTTCTTCTTAATAAACTTGTCATGCTCTTCCTTAGAACGGGATTTGTATATACTATCACAATCATAAGCATCCAAGCGAAGCTCTTCCAACTCATGAAGATCAACCCAACATTGTTCTCCCGCACTAGCCAAATCGAAATTGATCCTATTAATTGCCTAACGAGTGCGGTGCTCAAGCTCAACTGACAATTGACAAGACTTCCCATAAATCAAGCGGTAAGGAGTGGTGCTATTAGGAGTTTTGAAAGCCGTTCTATATGCCCAAAAGGCATCATCAAGCTTATCATATCCCACCAATCCTTCCTTTTTCTTGCAATCATCTTGTCAAGAATTACCTTGATTTGACGATTAGACACCTCTACTTATCCACTAGTTTGAGGATTATATGGGCGGCCAAAACATTGATTAACTCCATGCTTCCTTAAAATTATTTGAAAGGCATTGTGCACAAAATGTGAACCATTATGTCACCGCCTTTGGGACACCAAATCTCGGGAAAATAATCTTCTTTAACATCTTCATTACCACCTTGTGATCATTTGTTGGGGAGGCAATAGCCTCAACCCACGTTTACACATGGTCAACCGAAACAAGGATATATTGGTTACCATATGACGAAGGAAAGGGACCCATGAAGTCAATTCCACATACATCAAAGACTTCTAACTCAAGAATGGGTTGTTAAGGCATCTCATTCCTCTTCGAGATGCTCTCGGTCCTGCGACATCGATCACATGTTTTGACAAATTCCCATGTATCCTTGAAAAGATGTGGCCAACATAAACCACATTGAAGAATCTTGGAGGCGGTTCTAGAGACACCCAATTGACCACCATTTGGATCCGAGTGGCACATCTTCACTACACTTGAAACCTTTTCATTTGGCCCATAACAACAAAGCAAACCATCAATCCCCCGTTTGTACAATATGGGATTATCCCACAAGTAATGTCTAGCCTCCCTCTTGAGCTTCTTCTTTTGATTCTTATATAATGAAGGAGGAAACTCCCCACATGCATGATAGCTGACTAAATGGCAAACCATGGGGGTTCCCTCACATCAATAGCATACAAGGAATCATCTAACATTTTATCCTCTATGGAAGAACAATCATCTTGGACTCCTCAAGATGAGATAGATGATCCGCTACAACATTCTCAGCTCCCTTCTTATCCCTAATTTCAAGATCAAAAGTTTGAAGTTCTAGTACCCAACTGATCAACCAAGGCTTTGATCCTTTTTTCCCAAGACATACTTAAGAGCCGCATGATCAATGAAAACAATGGTTTTGGATCCCAACAAGTAACAACGGAACTTCTCAAAAGCATGGGTAATTGCCAAAAATTCCTTCTTAGTTGTCGTATAATTCCATTAAGCACCATTAAGGGTCTTCAACATGTAGTAGTTGACGTGAAGCTTTTTATCCACCCTTTGACCTAGCACTCCCCCAATGGTCGTGTCGCTAGCATCGCACGTCTACTCGAAAGGAATCCCATCTTGGGGCTTGGACAATAGGAGTAGAGATCAAGGCTTTTTTCAACTTGTTAAAATCCTCCAAGCATCTATCATCGAATACAAACTCAACATCTTTTTGAAGAAGATTATTGAGAGGTTTTGTAGTAAGAGCAAAAATCCTTGATAAATCATCAATCGAACTTGGCATGCCCTAAGAAAGATCTTATAACTTTCACATTAACCGGCGGTGGAAGCTTTTCAATCACTTCAATGTTCACCTTGTCCACCTCTATGCCCTTGTGGGAGATCTTGTGACCAAGTACAATGCCTTCCTCAACCATGAAATTACATTCCTCCAAATTCAAAACCATATTCACTTTCTCACATCGAGCCAAACACTTCTCAAGATTCTCAAGGCAATCTTAAAATGAAATGCCACCTACAAAAAATCATCCATAAACACCTCTATTTCTTCTTCCAACATATTTCCAAATATGTTCATCTTACATCGCTGGAAAGTGACGAGGGCGTTGCAAATACCATATGGTATTCTCATATAGGCAAAAGTTCCATATGTAGAAGTAAAAGTTATTTTCTCTTAGTCATCCGGGTGAATAGCAATTTTGAAAAACCCGGAATATCCATCATGAAAACAATAATACTTGGGCCTTGTTAGTCTTTTAAACCATTTGGTCAATGAAGGGAAGGGGAAAATGATCCTTTTTGGTGGATGTATTTACACGTCGATAGTCTATACACATTCGCCATCCCGTGACAATCCTTGTAGGAATGAGCTCACCTCTCTCATTCTCTACAACGGTCATGCATCTTTTCTTTGGGATAACATGGACCAAGAAAACCCATCTAGAGCTAGAGATAAGTAATATGATTCATGTATCCAACAGCTTAGTGATCTCCTTTTTAACTAACACCCCCATTTGAGGGTGTAGCTTCTTTTGCCTTTCAAAGCTAGGTGAGGCGCCCTCCTCAAGAGTTATATGGTGTGTAAATAAAGCTGAGATTATACCTTTGAGGTCATCAATTGTATAACCCAAGCACCTTAGTGCCTTCTGAAAACACCACATAACTCTTGATATTGACTCTAACTAAAGGAGGAGCTAACAATAACAGGAAAAGTAGAATTGGGGGCTAAGAATTCATACCTAAGGTGTGATGGTAAAGGTTTGAGCTCTACCATTGGAACACCTTTACCTTCCTTAGTTGATGCCGCTTGCAATGAGTCTTGACTTGAGATTCCCATGCAAATATGATCATCACTCTCTTCCATGCTCTCATTAATGACACTCTCAAAGAATTCCATTTCCTTGCCATGCTCACCTATCTTTTTCGTATTTAACAAAACACACTCAAGTGGATCATTAGAGGTGAGAAAGTGCTCATGCATGTTATTCACAATACAATCTAAGATTTCAACTCTAATGCAATTTTCAAGTGAAGAAGAAGGATATTTCATGCTTTCATTCAAATCAAATTCAATGATTTCTTCTCCAACTTCTTAGCACTTTTAACATCAATAATGGCACCCGAGGTAGCAAGAAAAGGTCTACCAAGTATGATAGGAATATTGGCATCCTCATGAATTTCAAGAACCACATAATCAACCGAAATCACAAACTTCCCTACCCTCAAAGGAACATCCTCTACCTTACCTTTTGGAAACTTAAATGATCTGTTGGCTAGTTGCAAAGTAATGTTGGTAGGAAAAAGTTCCCAAGCTCAAGTCTTTGATAAACCGAATATGGCGTAAGGCTAATCCTAGCTCTTAAGTGACACAAAGCATTGCATCTTATAGATATCATTAGGGATATAAAAGTTTTTGGGGTCCTTCAATTTCGACAACATCTTGTTAATAATTTTTGTAGTACAATTCTCGGTCAAGCTAACCGTTTTAGCCACATCACAAGTTATTTTTCCACTCAAGATATCCTTAAGGAATTTCGCATAATTTGGAATTTGGTCAATGACATCAGTAAACGGACGAGTAAGATGAAGTTGCCTGAGCATCTCTACGAATTTGCCAAATTGTTCATCTTATTGTGCCTATTCAAATTTTGGGGATATGGAAGCTTTGGTTTGTTAACTTCTCTTACTTTCTCTTTTTCTTTTTCAATTGGTTTTTCACCTACATCCTCACTCAAAGAGCTTTTTCCTTCCTCATCTTCAACCAAAACTTCCTTAGGACTCTACTTAGCCTCACTCTTCATAGGCACTCCATCCTCACGAATCCTATCACTCCTTGTCACTATGGCATTTATTGGTCTCTTAGGATCTAAACCTTGTGATGGTACAGAAGAAGGGCTAGCATGCTCTTTCAAAACATTGGCCAATTGAGAAATTTGATTCTCTAACATTTTACTATGAGCCATCATGTCATTAAATTACTTGTCACTAGATGATATGTAAGTGTTCAGCATCTTGATTTTATTTTCAATGTCATCCTCCAAACTACCTCTAGAAGAAGATGGTTGGGCATAAGAGCTATCACTTGAGCCTTGAGCCTTTGATGTAAAACCGGGTGCGGGACCCCTTTGATTGTTATTTTGAAAATTGCCCCGATTTTGGTTACTCCAATTGCGCCGACCTTGATTTTTACCATTTTTGTTGCGATTACCATAATATTGATTATGGTTCCTATATCCTTGGCTTTAGTTTTGACCATTTTTACCACCTTGGTGGTTATAGTTGGCTCGAAAACCTTGGTTTCCTTGGTTTCTATAACCCCTATTATGGTTATAATTATCAAAATTCCCATTATGATAGTTCCTATTCCCATTATTCCTTTGAATATCAAATCTAGGTCCAACATTTTTATTAGACACATAATTCACATGTTCATTCTCATTGCCAACATAGTCATCACATCCATCAAATTAAAAGAAGAATTAGGATAATTAGAAGCATCATGATCATATGAATCACATATATTACAAAGCATATAGCTACTTGACATGTTGCTAGAAGAAGGAAGGGGATTAGGGTAAGGAAATGAACCTCTCCCCTTATTTTGGGAGGGAAGAATAGGTGCTTGAGATGAATAACTCTCAAGTTTGGCTTTGATGGAGGTCATTACCTTCCCTAATTCCGAAATTTGTGAGGAAAAGTTATTGATAGCATTGATGTGATCAACCGAGTACACCAAAGTACCGCTTTTGCTAGCTGTTTCACGCTCATTATCTTGCCAATCCGTATAATGCCTCACCACGTCTTCAATGATATCCACCACTTCCTCTTCCGTCTTGTTCATTATTAGTCCTCTAGCTCTCGCATCAAGGCAAGGTTTTCCTCGAGGTCTTAGACCGCCATAGAAGATATGGATGACTTGATAGGTAGGAATCTCATGGTATGGGAACTCTCTTTGGTATTCTTTATAGCTCTCCCATGCCTTCTAAAGACTTTCATTGGGTTTTTGCTTGAAGCATTGAATAAGAGCTCTTGCTTAGGCCGTTTTCTTTTGAGAATGGAATCGAGATAAAAACTCTTTTGTCACCTCATCCCATGTCCTCAAGGAGTTTGGTTTCACCTCCTTGTCCAACCACTCCAATGCACGTCCAATGAGAGAAAAAGGGAATAGCTTAAGGCGAATAAACTCTTGAGAAACCCCACTCACTTTGACAGTGTTGCAATACTTCTCAAATTCCTTAAGATGGTTGAGGGGACTGTCATGCTTTGCACCACTAAATTAAAGCCTTTCTATCAAGGTGATCATTGCCGGTCTAATCTCAAAGTCATTTTCCGGTGTCGTAGGTGGAGCAATCCCACTCTCACACCTATAGGCTCAAGGAAGTCCCAACTCATTTAATGTCACTCTTTGGTTATCTCCCATGATGACTTACCCTTCTTCTTGCCTTGGAGAATGTCTAGCAACTCTCAACTTTGTTATTGTCCTTTCAATTTCCAGATCGAAGGGAAATAGAGAACGAATATAAGATCTATGCATATAATCTCAAAGAAATGGTTAGTAGCACGGCTACAAATGTAGCCAAAAAGAAAGAAAATCTTTGTTATTATCCTTTCATTTTCCAAAAGGCGTGTTGCACAAAGTGAGAACAATTGTCCATTCACTAATGACTACTCTTGGAACCCCATATCGGGGAAATATGATCTTCTTAAACATATTTAATACAACCTTGTGGTCATTTGTAGGCGAGACAATAAATTTAACCCATTTCGACACATAATTAACCGCTAAGAAAATGTATTGGTTGCCATAAAAAGAGGGAAAATGACTCATAAATTCAATACTCCAAATGTCAAAGATCTCAAGCTCAAGAACAAAATGTTGAGGCATTTCGTTTCTCTTACATATATTCCTCTTTGTTTGACAATGGTCACAAGTCTTAATGAAATCCCAATTGTCTTTCACATTCATTACTTTTCAATAAAGTACTACCGCCTCCTT
This sequence comes from Chenopodium quinoa, assembly GCF_001683475.1. Lineage (NCBI taxonomy): Eukaryota > Viridiplantae > Streptophyta > Magnoliopsida > Caryophyllales > Amaranthaceae > Chenopodium > Chenopodium quinoa. Next base: position 727,619 of record NW_018744757.1, read on the forward strand.
TTCTCTCGTCCATCCTCTCTATCCTCTATTTTATTTAGAAATAAGACTATTTTCGACCCTTTTTCTTTGATTTAATTAATTTTTTATTTTTTATTTTTTTGTTTTGTTTTGGTTTGCTTTGTTCTTTCCATTTATGAGAGTCTGTCCTAGTTTTTATGGCTTTCCTAATATTCAGGGATTTTAATTCTCATCTATGGATGAGAATTTTGTGTTTAGGGTTCTAATTATAATTGGGAAGACAATTTGGATTAATATGGATTTAGGGTTTGACATCAACTCTATGATCAAAACATCATCGGATATTGCGAAGGTCTTTACTTGAAAAGATGCAAAAACATCGAAAATAACTGCTCGCGTCAAGCTTGAAGCGGTGGAGTATGAGCTATGTCAAATATGGAAATTAGTTATGATTTTGACTGTAAAAGTAATGATAATTTCTCAAAATTTGTGGTTTACAAATCCTTATTACTTCGTATTATTGTAGATGTCGTATGGTTATTTATTAACGATATTATTTCTTTCCGTCAATTTTACTTTACATTTTTTTTAATAATTTAACTCTTATTTTATTTATAAAAATTAAGTAATCTAAAATTATGTATATCAATCAAAAGTGTAAGATTTTATAAAACACGAAGCGAAATCACAACTAACCTAATTGAAATTAAACCAATGACCCGAATTGACACTAACCACATAATGAAATTTTAAGAATTCTGCAACAACAATCCACATGGCCACAGACGTCATAATGCAATATCCTTATTTTCCAAGTTCACCTAGTAAAATAAAATAAAAAAACATTAATCTGATCCTCCTTGCCAAAAACAGACATCATTAGATAAACTTAGAGAGAGTGGGAACCAGTGGCGGACCCAGGAATTTCCGACTGGTGAGTCACAATTGATAACCAAATATGTAAAAAGAAAAAATTTACCGAAATTCCCAAGAAAAATTATTTACAAAGATCATCCAAATAGAAAATTGACAAGATTACAGTACTAACTAATAATTAACAAGCTTAAAATTGACAAGACTAAAATTAACAAACTAATAATTAACAAGCTAATAATTGACAACATGACAAGCTTAGCTCTCTAATAATTAACAAACTAATAATTGACAAGATTAAAATTTGTACAAGCATTAGGTTCACATTTCATCAAAAACCCAACAACATTAACAAAAGGTTCAAAGTTAGTATTTTTTTTTTAAAAAAAAAACTTAAAAAATAATTTTTTTTTTTTTTTTTTTAAAAACTTAAAAAATATTTTGGGCCCTGGTGAGTCATTTGACCCACCAGGCATAAGGCCAAGTCCGCCAATGGTGGGAACCCAACAGTTACAACTGCCACTACCATCATCTTCATCTTCAACTTGTTCAACTAGACTTTCTTCCATTTTATCTCACCACTACGATTGCCGTAGCACCACCACCTCACTGCTTTTCAACCGCAGCAGCACCAACACCAACACCATTCTCTCTCTTTCCCTCAACCATGTCAACCACCGTCGTTCAATTCAGCACGGCCGTGTTGGTATGGATGACTCGGCTATTCCGGCTACCACTACCGCTTTCGAGGATCACGAAGACGATGTAGAACCCGAACCTACTCCTGAGGATCTCGAATACATTAGCCAAATTAAAAGAGTAATTCTATCTTCTCTGTTTGTAGTATGTCTTGATGTTTGATTTTATTGGATTATGAATTTTGATTTTATTGGATCATTCTTGTTTAGGTTTTGGAGCTTCTCAGGAAAAACAGGGACATGTTTTTGGAGAGGTACATAATATATAATTTTGCTTAATTTTTTGCACTACTCTAAGAATTGTTTTTTTTTAATTCTTTGTAAATAGAAGATTAACCCGCATTTATAATGCATAAAATTCTGTATTTTTAGCGGAACAAAGTTGATTGATATTATAGGAACTAGGAAGTATATGGACTTTGGGAAAAAAAAGTGTGTTCCATGAAGGCTTTAATTGATCTAGTGAAACATGTTCAGTGGATATGGGTTTACATGGATTATAAACACGATAGTCTATCAATCAATCAAAACCTTAATTCCATAAGAGGGTTGGCTACTTAGATCATCCTCCTCCATCCCTTACGATCCAATGCCTCATCCTAATCCTAATCCTCATTCTCATGCACATCCGCATACTTCATGTCCTTCCTAATTCCTACCAACCAAGTCATTTTAGGAAACTCAGGCATTTATTATTAGGGAATTTTGGGGGTGGGGGTGTATTTGGATTACTTTGAGAGAATATAGCTGATTTATCTAAGTTTAGTGATGGGGACTGAGTGGCAATGTGAGTGTTAATACTAAAACTTATGTAATCATTCAAGACTTTACATGGAAACTTATGAAATTCAAGGGTTCCATCTTATTTGACTGGCTATAATAAACTATGAACTGCAGTTATAGTTATAGACTTTGGTGATGGGTCTTGTCGGCTGTTAGAACCCATGTGTTGTTGGCTGCCAAGGCTTCAAGCTCTTTGTTCATAGCATCTATCCACTTTAAATGCTGTGCTGCTTCAAAATAAGTAGCTGGTTCTATCACACTTGAAATATGAGCAATGAATGCCTTGAAGGGAATAAGAAAATCATTATAGGAAACAAAATTACACCAACGAGAGGTTGCAGAATCAACTGCACACACATAATCAATCATCCAGGCTGGTTTGGCCAAGGGGTTTTTGTTTGAGGTATATTTGAGGTATTAGGATCAGGATGAGGTATTATTTGTGTATCCGGGTTAATTTGAGGGTTTTGTGTTTGGTCTGAAGTTGTTTGGTCAGGGAACATGACAAAAATATCAGGCAAATTAGGATCAAAAGTAAAAGTGAAAGTTGTATCAGCAGGAAGAAAAATTGAGTCTGGCTTGTTTGTGTTGTTTGAGAAATGGAATGGAAAATGTTTGTCATGAAAAGTAACATCCCTAGAAACAATCATTGCATTAGTTTCTAAGTTCAGAAGCTTATAAGCCTTTTGTCCAATCCCAGCATTACACAAAGTGTTGCCCTGGAATCAAATTTGTCCTGCTATTCTTGAGAGTAGCAGCATAACACAAGCATCCAAAAACTTTTAAATGCTCAATGCTAGCTGCAACTCCATGAATTTTCTCATAAGGTATGACATAACCAATAGCTCTTGCTGTTTTTAAAGGATGTCTATGCTTCCTCTCCACAACTCCATTTTGCTGTGGAGTATCTACACAACTTCTCATATACTGACAACATTCTTCCCTCACATAATTCCCTTGCATTATCAGTTCTCAAACACTTAACATACACACCAAATTAAGTGTGAATAAAAGTAATCAAAAACTCCAAAATATCAACACAATTAGACTTATTTTTCATTAGAAATGTCCAAGTATGTCTTCGAGATATCATCTACAACAGTCAAAAAATAAGAATAACCATCATGAGTTCTTATTTTGTAAGGACATGTAAGAGATCAAAACATTTGACACTCTTAACACTATCCTTTGGAAAAGACTTCCTAACTTGTCTAGCTTTTAGACATATTTGACAAATGCTTTCATTACAAGTTGTATTTGAGAACTTAGAAATCTATATGACTCATTTTATTGAAAGGAAAATGACCTAATCTCAAATGCAGCAACTTCTCTTCATCTCCTACAGCCAAATTTGCTGAAGGAATTATTCTTAGTCTTCTTCAAGTCACTATCTAATATTGAGTTCAAATTACCAAGAACTAGAGAAGCGTTATGGGAGTGATCCTGAATCAAATACTTATCATGTGTAAAAACAATACCACAGCACATATCTCTACAAATCCTATGCGTGGTTATCAAATTAAAGTGCAAATCGGGTAATGCACCACATTCTTAAGCACTATACCATTGTCAAATTTTAGAGTGCATATATGCTTGACTTCTACTTTCTTTCCATTAGCCACAGTAATTGTACTTGGAAATTTATCAAACACATCATATGAATCAAATAAACTCAAAGTTTGAGCATATATGACCAGTTGCTCCACTTTCTATTATCCACTTAGAATTGAGGCAAGTAATTAAGCAATTACTATTGGGCATTCCATTGAACTACTAAGTGCTTATCTTGCTGAATAAGACTGACTAGCTTCTCATACTGCTCTTTAGTGAAGTAGTTGGTGCATTCCTCTTCATCTTGACTTTCACCACAAGTGACAGCTGCAACTCTCTTGGCTTTGTTTTTGTTGAAGCCTCCCTTAGCAGGATAACCATGTAACTTCCAGTACTTATCTATGTTGTGAAACTTGTGATTATTCAGCTTGTAATGATCACAAAATAGAGGTGCTCGATGATGAAGGGTCTGCTGTAATTACTTCTTCTCTCTTCTGCAGCTGCAAATGCCATGCTGCTAGATTGCCTGGTAACAGTAATGTGTTTCTGCCTTTCATCTTGAATAAGCAAACTATATGCAACAGACATAGAAGGCAATGGATTTATCATCAAGATGTTTGTTCGAACTTCGGCATGTTTAGGATCAAGTTTCATAAGAAATTGGATCAATCTTTCATCCTGCTGGACTTCTGTGTCAAATTGCAGGTGCATCTTGAACAACTGCAGACAGGATTTGGCTTTGCAGCACTAATCTGTTCCCAAATTCCTTTGATTTTTGTAAAGAACTCAGCAATTGAAGAAGATCCTTACTCTATCTGATTCAAGGTCCAGAAATCACGGAATACCTGTCTTCAAGATCCTTCCGGATCTCACAAGTAGTGGAGAAGAAAATAACACTCTTAGCAAGAGTATTATCCAGAGATCTCAGTATGTATGATATTATCATGTTATTGCATCTGTTCCAAGCATTGTACATTGGATCTGATTCTCCTGGATTCTGCAAGCTTCCATCTACGAAAGCCATCTTGTTCTTCATTGAGAGAGCCGAAATCATACCTCTCTTCCAATCCTGATAAGTCTCACCATTGAATTTCTCAAAAACGAGTGAAACAGCTGGATTTTCACTTGGATGAATGTAGTAAACTGATCCAGGATCTTGAGTTGGATTCTGATTAATTGAATTAGTATCTTGTGCTGCCATTGTTATCAAGAATTTATGCTTGAAAAATTTGATTTCAGCAAAGAATTTATATGAGAAATTGCTTCTGATTACAAAAATTGAACTTGAAAAATGAAAATCGAATGACCTGATACCAGAATTGTTGTATTATTTGAAGAATTTGCGGAAAAATCAGCAGATCTTCTGCTCTGATACCATGTTAAGATTCTAAAATTTAGGGTTAAATAATTTCTAGAGAGAGAAACAAGAGTTTGTTTTATTGATTTTAGAAAATAATTTGATTGATTACAAAGATTTACGGCAATGTTGCTATTTATACAAGAGTTCTAACAGAATTCTTACAAGGAGAAATCTTGAGAAAATATCTTGTAACAACCTTATAACAAACTCTAACAAACTTGTAGCAGAAAATAGAAGCTTCTAGATTATTCCAGATGTTTCCAGCTAATCATCACAGCCATTTAGCTTCTGTCCTGTGCCAGCTTATGAGGGTATGCGGGTATGCTGTAGTGTCATCTTGAGCCAAATCAAACGTGCTGTGCTCTGTAGGAATAGAATCGGAAACCTTGTCAGCATGATCATCAATACCAACCAAAGAGGTCCCTAAGGAACTAGTGATACGCAAGAAGTTTACACTCAAATGGGACAATTTCAATTGGTGTATAAATGATTTTTCTAACATTGGCTATTGACCCACCCCAAAGTTTTCAGCGTTAGTGGGGAATTCTTTGGTGCTGAGGTAGTGGTTTGTCCCCAGAACACATCAGCTTCTTTAAATCTTTGGTGGAGAATATCTTTCTTTTTTTTTTTTGAAATTTGTTTTAGATGAATGCTTCCCTAGTTTGGATGTGCTTATAAGGAACATTACATTTTAAGATTGTATTTGCACCCTTTTAAACATTCTTTCTAACTACAATAATGTTTCACTCCTACCATACAATACGTGATATAGACAGAAATGTCTTTAATCTCAATAGCAAATTATGTGTGGATTGATTTTTTTTTGGAAAAATGAAAAAGAAAAATCCAAACTTTTAACTTTTTCCTTATAAAAATCCAACCTTTTGATTATTCCTCAAAAATTCAACCTTTATACCCCTCATTTTCCAACAGATCCATTTGACCTTTTACATGTTTAAAAGGTTAAATTTTTTTTTTAAAAAAATTTATTTTATCACTTTCCTTTATCACTCCTCCTCTTTCTCTCTCCTCTCTCCTAAAAACGGAAAACACCACATAAGCTACGCCGGCGCCACCAATTTCGCCACCACACAACAACCTACCTTGCAGCCCCTGCTCGCCTCCCCACCTAGCCACCTCTATTGTACTTCCGGCAAGCATCCACCAAAAAAACCCACGAGTTTTGCCCAGAAAATTTAAAGACCACGAAACAAATTGAACCAATCTCTCTGTTTTTGAACCCACGATTTCCGGCGAGAACTAATTTGTGCTCAATTTGGAAGTGGGTTTTGTGGGTTCGTAGGAGGTGGTGGTTTTTGTGGGATTTCGTGGGTGTGTAGGTGGTGGTTTTTATGGCTTTTGTGGGTTCGTGGTAGGTGGTGGTTTTTGTGGGATTTCGTGGGTTTGGTGGTTGTTTGGTTATTGTGGCTGGCGAAGTAGTGATTACGGGTGGCGAATGGGAGCTGCAAATGACGGTTGAGGTTGGTGGTAATGGTGGACATTTGGTGTTGTGGGCTGTGAGTGGCTTGTGCGGGTGTGTATGGGTGGGTTGTGATTGTAGGTGGCGAGGGGAATGAGGTTGCTGGGTTTCGGTGGCTGGTGGACAGTGGGGTGTGGGGTTGTAGGGTTTTCCGGTGGGCGGCAGAGATAGGGTGGTCAGGGAACGAGGAGGGTGGGGTTTGGTTTTTCTGAATTTTTTTTTAAAATATAATTATTTTTGTTTTTTAATAATTAAAAAACTAATTGACCAATTAATGGCCGACACGTAGCATATGACTTACAAAAATCGGTCATCAACAGGTAATGGATCTATTGGAGAAAGAGGGGTATAAAGGTTGGATTTTTGAGGAATAATCAAAAGGTTGGATTTTTGTAAGGAAAAAGTTAAAAGGTTGGATTTTTCTTTTCCATTTTTTCTTTTTTTTTTTTTTTTTTTTTTTTTTTTTTTTTTAAAAAACCTTTTTGGCTAAGTATTATCCTTGCATCTCCTTTGAGAAAAATCTTTGAGCCTTAATGAGCTTGACGCCACTTAAAATAAGAATGTACAATCATTTATCGAAGTAATTATAATCATCAATGTATAGTTTTAACTATATTTATGTTTGTTTACTATTTTACAAATTTGGTCCAAATCTGGCTTACAATTAGCTTTTAATATATATATGTTGGTTTACTATTTTAACAATTTGGTGCAAATCTGGCTTACGATTAGCTTGTAGAAATAGTGCTTCTCAACTAGTCAGGTTGTTAGGTGCAAATTGATATATATATATATATATATATATATATATATTTTTTATATATATATATTATATATATATATATATATATATATATATATATATTTTTATTTTTTTTTTTTAATAAATGCGAACTATAATTTTTACTAGAACTATATAGAATACGACGACAACATTTGTATTGTTGAATAATTTGTAGCTGGTCTATAATGAATGGTACATTAGGAGCTAACTACATATCTATGACTGGACAGTGAGCTAGAATTTTAGTACATGTCATGAATATATGAGAATCTATGAGGTATATGTCCTATATATATATATATATATATATATATATATATATGTATATATATATATTTATTTATTTTTATATAGGCTATAGCTATTAGGTACATATTGTATTGTAAAGCTATAATGGTTTTATTCATAACACAAATCTTTGATACAGGGTTTGCACATGATACACTGTACTCTTTCCCATCCCCTATGCTTATGATTAATCATCTGTAACGGTCCCCTTTTTTTTTTTTTTTTTATGATAATTATTAATCATCTGTTCTGGGGTAAGCTGTGATAATATTTTCCTTCTGTTTGTTTCTTCCAGAAGTGGTTGTGGAGCTTTGATTGTGATCCCTTTTCTTCCAGACTTTAGCTTTCTTATTGATAAGGTGGTTCAGCGTTTGTCGTCCTTTGCTTCTCTGGGCTTATCTGCGGCTGCAAAGTTGGTCATCATAAATTCAGTACTAGTCGCTTCGTTCAATCATGTTCTCTCCGTGTTTCAAGTTCCTTCTTCGATCTGTTCGAAGGTCGATAATCTGTTAGCTCGTTTCTGGTGGAAGTCCGATTCTCATTCTCGGGGTCTAGCCTTAAGATCCAAATCTCTTTTACACCTCCCTAAGGGTATGGGTGGTCTGGGCATTCGAAGTCTAAATTCTTTTAACTCTGTTCTTCTGGCCCGTCAGAGTTGGCGCATTCATCATCACCCTCAGCTTCTGGTATCTCGGCTTTTATCTGCCAAGTATCCGGCTCTTCGTCTTAATCAAGCTACACGGATTCCCGGTTCTTCCTGGGGCTGTCAGGGCTTGTTGAAAGGCTTTTCTGTTCTGTCCAATGGTATAGCCTGGAAGGTGGGTTCTGGTTCTCAAGTACGTTTGACGAAAGACTCTTGGGTTCCAGGGGACCCTATTTCTTTTCGTGACAATATTGGGATGTCTCATCCATCTCATGTTTCCTCTATTATTAATCCGCGTTCTTACGCGTGGGACACTTCTAAGATCCGTCAGTTGTTTGATTCTTCGACAGCCTCTCGTATTTTAGCTCTGGAACATCCTAGTAGACCAATGGATGATTTTGTGTACTGGAAGTTTTCTAAAGATGGTCGATTCTCAACCAAGTCAGCCTACGCAATGGTGGTTTCTGGTCAACACTATTCTGGTGTTGTCTATTCCTTTTCTCCTTCATGGTGGAAAGTGTTTTGGGGTTTACCCCTCCTACCAAAGTTGCAATGCTTTTGTTGGAAGTTCCTTCAAAACGCGTTGCCTCTTAATGAGGTTTTGCGATCAAGGGGAGTTCTGGTGGATCCTACTTGTGTCTTCTGTCTTAGCGCTCCAGAGACTTCAGATCATCTTTTTCGAGATTGCTCCTTTGTTTCAGCTATCTGGTCCTCCATTCCAAGGTTTTCAACGCTCATTGTTCGTCAAGATATATCGATCTTGGATTGTTTTGTGAATTTGGTTTTGTTTTTGAGACAGTCGAAATCATGGGAGACGATGGTTTACTTGATTTCCTTCTTCTAGGCGGTTTGGATTGCTCGTAATCATAAGATTTTCCGACAAGCTGTTCTTTCTCCGGCCTTGGTTTGTCATCTCATGCAGGACTGGGCTTCTTGAACCTTTGCAGCACAGGATTATAATGTTTCACTTCGGTCTCCTGGCGTTGGCATCGTTTGGGTTCAAGGTCTTCTGTCCCGTCCTGTTATGTTTGTGGTCCCTCCGACGCAACCTTGGATATATGTCTAGTAATTGATGGAGCATTTGAAGCACGGGATAATGTTGCGGGAGCTGGTTGGATTTTCCGTTCTCTTGATTCGGATATGGTGGTTGGGGGTGGTTCTCATGCCTTCCTTTCTTCCTCGGCTTTTCATTCAGAATTGCAAGCTTGTTTGTGGGCTCTCAGGGCTACTGAATCGTCGGGGTTTTAGAAGGTTGCTAATTTATACTGATTGTTCGGCTTTGTTTACCATCCTACGGGGACAAGTTGGTCAAGATATTTCTTGCTTATGGTTGATTCAGGATATAGGAGAGGTTGTTCATAGGCTAGCTGCTTGTGAAGTCCGGAAGGTTCCGCGTCAATGGGTTGCACCAGCTCATTGGTTGGCGGTTCAAGCTCGTCGTCGTCATTTGCTTTATTGGTCCTTTTAGTTTCTTGTTTTTTGTTTTGTCTTCTTTCTTAGCTCGTCTTGTCAAAAAAAAAAAAAAAAAAAAAAAAAAACACATATTTACACTAAAGCAATATCACAAAGCTAAACGACATCAAACACCAATGAAGATAACTGACGATAACCGTCAGAAACAAACCAGACCCAAATCGCGCCTTGCCGGGCGACGGAAGCCCGATCAGGCGGTTAACCTTCATCATCAGTCATCAGCCTCGCGCCCGATCGGGCAGCACCACCCTCACCGGTCGGCAGAGAGGGCAGAACAATGGCAGCCTTAATTCTATAAACCGAGTGCTGCTCTTTCTTCACCATTTATATTTTTGTCCTTTTTACCAAGGTTCTTGCTTTAATAATCTTATTTAATTAATTCACAACACCATTACCTAAGTGAATTTATTAATTAACATGAATTTTGTCTACCATTCTCAAAATTATTCAACAATATGTTCATTCCATTTTTTCTTGACAGCAATCAATTTATTTATTTTTAAATAACATATCCCCACCATGAATCTCACTTTCATATATATATGCCAATCCACTTGCAAAATTTTGGTCGAAGACTAACAATCTTTGCCTAAGGGGCAAACAATTGAAACAGATGTACTAAGAATCAGCATCTCCACTAGTTAGGCTAGTAGGAGTACATGCTGAGCTTTAGGCTTCTCTAACTGGTGTAAAAATGGGTTATAGACTTGCTATAGACTAGGAAAATCAGATGCAATGTTCTAGATACAAGAACACATATTAAGGTGAAAACTTGTGGTTGAGTGATATCTAAAAGTAACAGATACAAGAAATATAGCTTGAGGCTATAACTCTCCAATAGGGCAGCTCGAGGCGGCTTTTCTCACTACTAGACTAATCTCACAAATCTCGTAAGAGAATACTATTCTATTGCCGCTACATTATATACTAAGCATTCAGCAATACAAAAGATACCCTAATAATAAAGAGATTTGGCTTGTACTGCCATTGTGGCCTTCAAAAACTAAACACCAGTTACCACTCCTCCAACTCCAAGTGCTTCATTAATAACTTTGGCTCTCTTCCTCTTTGTGTTGCTACTAGCTACTGCTGGTACAGATCATGAACCTTTTAGCTTGTTGTTCTTTCTTCTTTCATAGACCTGAATTGGTTGTAAGGGTGGTTTGACCCAGTTCATTGTTGTTATAACTGACAAAATTTACACATAAGAGTGATGGGCATAAAATGGATGACTAAAATATACTAGTATTTAAATTGAGTACAAAGGCTTAATCTTCTTTTACTGCCATTTCATGGTGATCGTAATTAGATTGGAAGGTGTTTGACGAAGCTGATGCCTGACCATGCAGGTTATCCCAGCATTCGAGGAAGCTGTCTTAGGCATGTCATTGGGTGGAATTAGAAGGTATTCAGTTTTTGGCAAAGGATAGGTACTTTTTCCGGTATCACAATTGTTGTGACAAGAAAGTTAGCTTTGAAGTATATACTAAAGTTGAACTCCTACTAACATCTTATTTGAATAAAAAAAAAAAGAGAAATATGGTGATACAGAAAGAGTACCTATCCTTTGTTACTAAGGAAAATTCGGCCGAACATTTAGATCTGCATTTTTAACTAATGTAGACTGATATAGCCATTTTCTGCTCATTGGGTTTCTCTACTTTGCAATACTTTCAAGAGTGGAATTTTGTAAGTTGACAAAGGGCAGTTGGATTTCTTGGATGGTGCAGGGTTATAGTGCCTCCAGAACTGGGATACCCTGACAACGACTACAACAAGAAGGGACCTAAGCCAACAACATTCTCGGTATGTAGGATATGTCAACGATTTCATTTCGTTGTTCATTCTAATCTCAGTGTTACTGACGAAGTTATTTCCACAGGGGCAAAGGGCATTGGATTTTGTGCTGAGGAACCAGGGACTTATAGATAAGACTCTGTTGTTTGATATTGAGCTCCTTAAAATCGTATCAAATTGAAAGTTGCTGCTCTCGCTGATTGTTGAACACTATTTAGTGTTTATAGGTTAGTCATTACTAATTTGTTTGCACATGTTGTTTGAAATTATATTATTCTTGAGACTTTCGGTGTTACTTGAATTGCAGCCAAAGGTTTGCCCGTTGTAGTTTTGAGGTACCGAAATATGGAATGGCAAAGGAGTGTGGTTCCTGCTGATGTCGCCTGAAGGCTAATGCTTATGATGTTTCCTTCTATAGTGATATTGTTTTTCATTTAATTTATCTTGCGTTTTTTTAAAAAAAAAAATTTATTTTATCCTCTTTTGCATAGATGGACATTTGTAACTTCTCAGCATTTTTTCCATAGAAGAACTAAATGCAATTCTACCATTTCAATTGTGTTGCTTTATAATCAAAATGATGAGAATAAATTAATGAACATTTAATGACATCTTCCGTTCCATTAGTGCACTTTCTAAATAAAAAATTTATTTTAGCATTTGTTGTAGAATTTTTTATACTACCTCCGTTTTTTTTATTATGTGCAACAAAGGGGTATTATTTGTAAGACATAAAATATTCCTTTGTTACACATAATAAGAAACAGAGGTAATACAATTTCCCTACCTTATAAAAAGTAGAAAACTACTCTTATGAATAGTGTAATACCAATTATACCCTTCAAAATGTGTATTTACATACATACCCTCATTAATATCCCTACCTTATAAAAAGTAGAAAACTACTCTTATGAATAGTGTAATACCAATTATACCCTTCAAAATGTGTATTTACATACATACCCTCATTAATATCCCTACCTTATAAAAAGTAGAAAACTACTTTTATGAATAGTGTAATGCCAATTATACCCTTTAAAATGTGTATTTACATACATACCCTCATTAATATGTACAAGCTACTTTTAATGATTAGTGTTTAGACAACTATACCCTCTAAAATATTTATTTACTTTTATGCTTTCATTAATGTTAATTATCTTGAACATTTATACTACCCACATAGTTGTTTATATATTTTCTCTTATAGTTAATTTAACTAAATTTGTGATTTAAAAGCCAAACAAAAAAAAACCTTCTAGATATAACTAGCTATGACGCGCGCATCGCTCGCGTTTGCTGTCCTAGTTTAATAAACATTAAAAATACTTTGTACTAAGAAACTTTCTTTATGAGGGTAGTTCATAAAAAGTTATATTTGTTATTATGAAAATAAAGAGAAACAGAGAATATAATAGAGAGAGACGTTGATAGTAATTCTTTTGTTGTCTTCTCATTTCATTAGCCATACTATATATATATATGATGAACATAATGTAACCTTCACGGAAAATTAAGATTTCATTTAAGTGGGGGTTTCAATAGAGGTAATGGCATATGGGGGGCATGGGAGTTACAATGGGGGGCATAATACTAGGGATTTACAAGCAATAATGAACATCCACAATGAATATATTTTGTAACAGTCTCTCTTGGATGGACATTATTACAATAGATTTAATGAGCTTATATGTTGTCTCATTAAAAACTTTTTAGGAAAAATCCCTTGGGAAAAAACCATGGATAAAGGGAAAAGAGTGCAGCACGCAGTTACTCCCCCTCATTATTATATCACTAGAGATCTTTGAGATGACACAATTCAATATGATAAACTAGCCTTTTAAATGTTGCAGTTGAAAGAGCCTTAATAAATAAGTTTGCTAAGTTCTCACATGAACAAAGCTTCATAACATTTATATCTCCAATTTTCTCAAGATGTGCTTTATTCTATCACCTTTGATGTATCCTTTCTTAAGTTGAGAAATACAAGTTGCAGTATCTTCATATAGAGTTGTCAGTGCCTTTTTCCCGGATGATAAACTACAAACTTCTTTTACATGTTGAATTACCGACCTTCACCATGCACATTCACAATTAGCCTCGTGAGTTGCTAAAATCTTATAATGATATATGGAAGAAGTAGCTGCAATGGTTTGTTTCATGGAACGCCAAGAAATGGCAATACCACCATTAAAGCTGTCAATTCGGGTAAACAGGTCGGGTTTGGGTTAGGTAAAAGTTGGTCGGGTAAACTCGGGTCATTGCCGTAATTTATGCGGGTCAGGTTCGGGTTGGGTCGTGCTTGAGTCGGGTCACGTCGGGTCTTACATCTTATCGGGTTTAAGTCAGGTTTAGGTCGGGTTACATTCGGGTCGGGTGAATAATAGGTCTAGTTTGGTTCGGGATTTCACGGGTTAAAACAGGTTAGGGTAATTCTCGGGTTTGGTTCAAGCCAATAATTTACGGGTTAGAATCACGTAGGGTCATTCTCGGGTTTGAGTCGGGTTCGGTTCAAGTCTATAATTTGCGGGTTATGATCTGGTTGTGTCATTTCCAAATTAGGTCATGTTCGGGCTAAGGTCTCAAATATTGGGTTAATTTGGATTTCGAGTTGATTTTAGGTCGAGTTATCTTGGGTTCGAGTACATTTTTTGGGTCGGTTTGTTAAAAGCCTTTTAACAGATCTAGTTCGGGTCACCGCTTTCTCAAGTCCAAACAAGTCAAGTCATGACCGGGATCATGTAAATTATTCGGGTCTGATTATCATCAGGTCATTTTCATATACTCATGCTCGCATTCAATCATTATCACGTTCAATTTAATCATTATCCGAAATTATTATTTATTTTATTTTTTTAATCTGAAATTGTAATTAATTATTTTTTATATAAATGCAATATAAGATAAAACAGACAAGCCTTAGGTCCAATAGTATTCACAAACCGTAATTGACTACATTTAGAATGCACATGAACCTACAAAGTAGTAGTATTCGTAAACTGTAATTGCTTAATTGAAATATAGAATGAACTTGTACCTAAAAAGTAGCAGTATTTGTAAATCTTAATTACTAAATTTAAATAAAGAATGTACATGCATCCGAAAATTAAAGTAGTAGTATTTATAAATTTTTATCATTTAGATTGAGGAAAAATGAAGAAAAAAAATAATCCTCTGAAAGATTGAGGGAATATCTTCCTTCCTTATCATTAAGAAAATAAATGCACTGTACAATGTACATGCCTTTGTAAATCTTTATAGGCTAAACTCTAACTAAATATAAATAGATACTTTATAATTATCATTTTTTATCAAGCTTAGTATTTTCTTTGATTATATAGAAATATATATGACAACATACTAGGGAACTATAGTCTATAATTTATGAAGATAATTATCTCCTTTGACCATACAACAAATATATACTATATTTAACTCTTAAATTTGGGGATGATGCTTCTTTCTTTTGCTGACCTGGATAACCTAGGTCTCCCTAGACAAAACGCTTTGATCAATAATAATAAGGCGGTCTAAATTGAATTTAAGGTGATTTGAAATCAGGCCAGGAACAATTTGGGTTGAATTTAGGATAGGTTAATAGCATGTCGTGTTGATTTCAGGTCGGGTTAGTAACAGATCGGGTTGAATTTTTGGTTAGGCTAGTAATAGGTCGGGTAAAATTAGGGTCGAGTCAATAACAAGTCGGATTGAATTTGGGTCGTCCCCTAGCCTTCGGAATAGCTTAGCATCGACCTTAGAACTCCCTCCTTCCCTTGGGATTCGACCTAGACTTATCCTATACCTCGGGTTGGTTTAGCTTTATAAATATTATTTTGGGCGGGAAATCTAGTCCCCAACGACCTAGGTTTATCGCTCGTCACATGGAGCTTCTTATCAACTCTTTGACCCAAAACACTTCCAATAGATGTATCACTAGCCTCACACATCAATTCAAAAGGTAAATCCCATCACGGGGCTTGGACTATAGGGGTGGAAGTCAAGGCTTTCTTTAATTTGTTGAATGCTTCCAAACATCTATCATCAAACACAAACTCAACATCCTTTTGAAGAAGATCATTGAGGGGCTTATCAATTAGAGAGAAATCCTTGATGAATCTCCTATAGAACCCGACGCGCCCCATGAAAGATCTCACACCTTTCACATTAACCAGAGGTGGAAGCTTTTCAATGACCCCAATCTTTGCTTGGTCCACCTCACTTCCCTTGTGAGAGATCTTATAACCAAGGACGATGCCTTCCTCAACCATGAAGTGACACTTCTCCTAATTCAAAACTAGATTCACTTTCTCATATCCAGCCAAAAACTTTTTGAGATTCTCAAGACAAGCCTCAAATTAAACACCTCCCATCAAAAAATCATCCATAAACACTTCCATTTCTTCTTCCAACATATCTCCAAAAATGCTCATCATGCACCGTTGGAAGGTTGCGGGGGCATTATAAATCCCAAATGACATTCTCCTGTAGGAAAAAGTTCCATATGGGCAAGTAAAAGTTGTTTTCTCTTACTCATCTGGGTGAATAGCAATTTGAAAGAAAGTAGAGTAGCCATCAAGAAAACAATAATATTTGTGTCTTGTTAGTCTCTCAAGAATTTGATCAATGAAGGGAAGGGGGAAATGATCCTTTTTAGTGGATGTGTTTAGACGTCGATAATCTATACATATCCTCCATCCCGTGACCGTTCTTGTAGGAATGAGCTCACCTCTCTCATTCTCTACAACGGTCATGCCTCGTTTCTTTAGGACAACGTGGACCGGAGAAACCCAACATGAGCTAGAGATGGGGAATATGATTCTCGCATCCAATAGCTTGGTGGTTTCCTTCTTGACCACCTCCTCCATTTGAGGGTGGAGCTTTCATTGTCTTTAAATGCTAAGTGAGGCATTATCCTCAAGAGTGATGTGTGACAGGCTAAAGTCGTATCACCTAATCAAAAGTAATTTCTAAAACCACTAACTAAAATAGATAGGGAATTAGGGTCGAATCCACAGGGAAACGAGTCTTTTTATTCCTAATTATTTAATATAATCTAGATTATAGAGTAACAAATTATTATTATCGAAGGGAAATTAAACTACTAAGAGTAAAAGTGGAAAAGAATAAAAGTAGGAGGAGAAACAATGAATAAAAGACCTAGGGCATAGGTTCACCAATAAATAATATTTCAGGGTAAAACATAATAATCAATCATCAATGCATCAATTAATCAAATCATAAAGGGCTTTTGCTACGTATTACAATCACATAATTAATCTACCGGTATTAAATCTCATCTCTCGAATCTCGACTTAACCATTTATAAATTAACCTACCTATTGAAACTAGACCTAAACATCAATTCTCATCTCTCGAATCTCGAATCAATATTGTCAAACTCATGCATAAAAGATCAGGCCTAATCTAGTCACAGAGCATTAAATCAATGAATAGGAAATTAATCTAGCATTGACAATCAACAACAATAAATTACCCCTTCATATTATTTATGGATCCCCATAAACCCTAGAAAGAAAACTACTTACACATAATTAAAACTAAACTAATCAAAGCGATTAAAGAAAACATGATTAAAAGCAATAAGCAATTAAATAAAGCATAATAAAAACAATAATAATATAAACCAAAATTAAAGAAAACTACCAAAGTAAAATCAACAATAGTAACCAAACAAAAGTTAAACAATAACAATCATAAAACAAACGAGAAACAAAAGTAATTAGTACCAAGACAAAATAGACGAAAAGCGATATAAAACAAAAGCCTAAGAAAATCCTAACTAGCGTGCAAGTTACGGAAATATAAAGAAAATAATAGCTCCAAAAATTACCTCCTACAATACTACTATGTATTCCTATCTATAAACCACTTCACCGACATAACAAAATCAAGTGGGCCAAATAATAAGCCCACT
This sequence comes from Chenopodium quinoa, assembly GCF_001683475.1. Lineage (NCBI taxonomy): Eukaryota > Viridiplantae > Streptophyta > Magnoliopsida > Caryophyllales > Amaranthaceae > Chenopodium > Chenopodium quinoa. The sequence continues at coordinate 745,242 of NW_018744757.1, forward strand.
ATGATGAAGCGGAACAACTCCCATCAAGCTCGCCTGATGGGGCCAACTATCGCCCGACCGGGCCCGGTCAATAAATCAGCCCAACAGCTCTGATTTTCTTTGAGATTGGACTTCTTTTGCTTTGGGCCCAAAATCCTTAACTAACTTGCTTATCATTTGATCCAAAATATTAATTTGGGCCTCTTCATCAATCGAGCCCTTAATCACCGAACTAAGTTTCTTTAACTTGGTCTTGGGCTTTAAACATACGGTTATAAAAATACGATCTGACTATAATATCTTTGTAGTGGCTCAATAAGCTCGGAAATTGTTATAAATTTGCAAATTCCTACAAAATAATACCAACTCTACAAAAACACTAAAAAACGTATATTAGTAATAAAAATAGCTCTGCAGAGCTCAAATAAGCACAAATATGACAGTGGGACGGAGAATAAAAATATATATAAAATAGACTCATCAATGTGGTGCATGCATAGGGCGGGACTAATACCTTTGAGGTCATCAATAGTATAGCCCAAATTACCTTGGTGCTTTCTCAATACACCATAAAACTTTTGGGCTTGGCTCTCACTCAAGGAGGAACTAATAATTACGGGAAAAGTTGAGTTAGGGCCTAAGAATTCATACCTAAGGTGTGATGGAAGAGGTTTGAACTCAACCATGGGGACACCTTTACCTTCCTTTGATGTAGCCACTTGCAATGCTTCTTGGCTAGTAATGTTCATGCACATTTTCTCATCAACATCCTCAAGGCTTCCATTGAGCACATTTTCATACAAAGCCATATCCTTGCTAAGATCACCTATCTTTTTCTTATTCAACAAAACATTCTCAAGAGCATCGTTACAGGTGAGTAATTGCTCATGCATGGAAGGCACAACATGATCAAGAGAGTCAATCATCATACAATTCTCTAAAGAAGAACATGGATACTTCATACTATCATTCAAGTCAAATTTTATCACCTCATCCCCTACTTTAAGTGAATTTTTTGCGCTCTTGACATCTATCATAGCACCTGAAGTAGCGAGGAACAGTCTTCCTAGAATGATAGGAATTTTAACATCTTTGTCCATCTCAAGCACCAAAATTTCCACTAGAATAACAAATTTCCCAACCCTCAAAGGGACATCCTCCACCTTACCCTTAGGAAACTTGATTGACCTATCGATCAATTGCAAAGTGATTTTAGTAGATAAGAGCTCCCCTATTTCAAGTATTTGGTACACCGAATATGGCATAAGGCTAACACTAGCTCCTAAGTCACATAAGGCATTGTCGATTTGCATTTTGTAAATGGCACAAGGGATGGAAAAGTTTTCAGGATATTTTAGCTTAGGTGACATCTTGTTCATTATAATTGCACTACAATTCTCGGTCAAGTTCACCGTCTCCACAACATCACAAGTCCTCCTACCGCTCAAAATGTCTTTGAGGAATTTTGCATAGTTAGGCATTTGGGTGACAACAGCGGTAAATGGTAGAGAAAGGTGAAGTTGCTTGAGCATATCAATAAATTTTCCAAATTGTTCATCCAACTTGTGTCTCATGAATCTTTGTGGATAAGGAAGCTAAGGTTTCACAACTTCTCTCTCTTCCTTCACCTCCTTGGGTGGCTCTACCATCACTTCACTCAAAAATGCACCATCTCCCTCTTCCTCAACTAAAACCTCCTTTGCACCCTTCTCACTCTTGCTCTTGCTAGGAAAACTCTCCTTAAGCACCTTACCACTCCTTGTTAGTATGACACTAACGGATCTCTTAGGGTCTTGGTCTTGAGAAGGTAAAGAAGAAGGGATTGCATGGTCTTTCAAAGCATTGGCAAGTTGAGAGATTTGGGTTTCAAGCATCTTACTGTGGGTCATCATTTCATTAAACTTCTTGTCACTCACCGCCATATAAGTGTTCAACAACTTTGTTTTGTTTTCAATGATTTCATCCAAATTAGTCGTAGAAGAAGAAGAAGAAGAAGATGATGATGATTGAACACAGAAATTATCATTTTGGGTCTTTGGAGCAAATCCGGGTGGGGGACCCCTTTGAGCATTGTTTTGAAAATTTCCCCTATTTTGATTGTTCCAATTACCTCTTCCTTGATTTTGACCAAAACCTTGATTATGGTTTCCATAACCTTGGTTATGATTACCATAATTTTGGTTTTTATTTTGGCTGCTATAACCTTGTCTGTTATAGTTACCTCGAGAATTTTGGTTCCCTTGGTTCCTATAACACCTTGGCTATAGTTGTCAAAATTCCACCTCGAGAATTTTGGTTCCCTTTGTTCCTATAATAAACACCTTGGTTATAGTTGTCAAAATTCCCATGGTTGTTGTAATTCCTACTCTGCTGAACTCTTTGATTATCAAACCTAAAATCATTATTGTTTGACATATTATTCACATGTCCATTCACATTCCCATATTAATCATCATAAACATCCATACATACATGAGGGCAATTAGAAGTATCATGATCATACGATCCACAAACATCACAAAACAAGCATCCACTACGCATGTTACTAGAAGAGGGAGAGGGTTGAGAATTAGAAGACATACCTCTCCCCTTAGATCGGGAGGGAAGATTTGAAACTTGGGAGGTAGCAGTTTCCAACTTTGCCTTGATAGCGGACATTTCCTTCCCAAGTGTCATTTGTGAGGATAGATTGTTGATTGCATTTAGATGATCAACCGAGTACACTGAAGAGCTACTCTTGCTACTTGACTCCCTTTTTCCATTTTGCCAATCTCTATCTACCTCTCTACATCTTCAATTATGTCTACCACTTCCTCCTCCGTTTTATTCATAATTGGACCTTCGACTCCTCCATCTAACCATGACTTTCCTTGAGGAGGTAGGCCACCATAGAAGATTTGAATAATTTGGTAAGTAGGAATTCTATGGTGAGGACATTCTCTTTGATACTCTTCGTATCTCTCCCATACTTCATAGAGGCTTTCACTAGGCTTTTGCTTGAAACCTTGGATCAAAGCTCTAGCCTCCGTCGTTTTCTTTTGTGGATAAAAACGGGATAGAAACTTCTTGGTCACTTTGTCCCATGTCCTTAGAGAATTTGGTTTGACCTCCTTGTCTAGCCATTCCAAGGCACGCTCAATGAGGGAAAAGGGAAAAAACTTGAGGGGATGAATTCTTGGGAAATTCCATTCACTTTGATAGTGTTACAATACTTTTCAAACTCCTTGAGATGATTTAGTGGGCTTTCATACTTGGCCCCACTAAATTGTCGCCTCTCTATCAAAGTGATCATTGCCGGCCTTAATTAAAAATCATTTTCCAGTGTTGTAGGTGGAGCAATCCTACTCTCAAATCTATATGCACCGGGAATCCTCAATTCCTACAATGCCACTCTTGGATTTTCTCCCATCCTTTTTTGTTCTTCTTGTTGTGGTTCTTCTATACTTGAAGAGCTAGAACTCAAAGATCGTCTAGCAAATCTTATCCTTGCAATTATCCTCTCAATCTCCGGATGAAGTGGCACTAGTGAACAACCACATGCTCTATGCATATAATCTCAAAAGAAACAATTAGTAGCACGGCTACAAGTGTAGCCTAAAATAGAAAATTCTTTTTGTATTTTCAATTTAAGATGAATAAACTCAACAACTATAACAAAGCACCCGTATCATTCCCCGGAAATGGCGCCATTTTTGACGTAGGGAAAATGTAGGACGTTTTCTAATCACCCCTAGAGCCAAACAAATTTTTAAACACTCAACCAACCTAATACGAGTATATGGTAAGTCAAGGGTAGAACCCAAAGGAATGAGTAGGAGAAAGCTATAGCATAGGTCAAGCTACATCGAAGATTGTATAAAGAATTTGTTTGTAGTTAAGGTATAAAAAAGCTAAACAAATCAAATAAATCCAATATGCTAAACACTAGAGATATAGGTTTCACATGCAAGCTCAATGATTATGCTAATCGATGGATGACTTGATTGATTCAAACATTACAAAGGACAAACAATAGTTGCAACTAATGGAATCCAAAAGCTATCTCCTATAAGCCAAGCTAGGGTTCACTATGAATGGCTAACAAGGAAGATCACAATCAAATTCTATCAATTAAAGCAACTCTTAAATCAAGGGTTCATGTCATTGAAATTTGCTATGTAATCTAGATTAATCTTATAGGTTGATCACTCCTAGTCAATTAATCTCATGCACAACTATGTCAACCAATTTAATTGCAACAATTCAATCAACAAAGAATCATCAATAAAGCATGCTTCCCCTTCTCCCTAGCTATTAATCTACTCACTAATCATGGTAGAATTGGCAAACAATACAAATTGAATCACAAACATCATCATTTCAAGCTTAATAAAAGAGAAATCAAACATTGGACAAATTCTCAACCAAATATCAAAATTCAAATCAAACATTCAAGAATTAAAGGAAATAACAACAAAAGTAAATTCAAAAGAAAAAAATCTCACAAACTTTCATTGATTGAAGATGAACCAAGCTAAAATTTGAAATCAAAGATGAAATTGAAGTACAAAAAAAGTAACTCAAGTTTCTCTCTCTACTTTCTCTTTCTTCTCTTTCTGGAAAATAAGTCTCAAGTACATATATAGTTGTCTCTCCTAAAAAAGGAAAAGTCAATGGCTATTTATAACAAATCGAGCGAAGGGAGGCGGAGCACCCTGTGCGCACGTACTAGGCCAGCCGTGCGTGCGCACAGCAGGATCTGGGCGCACGCACAGAGGGGTTTGCGTGAGCGCACCCCTGCTGTAATGCTCGTGGCTTGGCCTCCCTTTCTCGCTCGTATACTTGCGCTCTCGTGCATCCTCATCATCGGTGCTCTCAAGGTGATGCTTGCGAGGAGGGTAGCCTTTTAATCTTCAAGTATTTGCATACTCCAGACCTAAAATTAATAAGAATACATCCATAAGGGAGCATCAAACAAGATATCAAAACTTCACTTGCAAGAAATCAAGTAAAAGTAAGAGAAAAAGAAAAAAAAATATAGAAATTAAACTAAAATAACTAATTAAGCTCATAAAAGTGAACGGAAAACCAAAATGAGTTGTAAAGAAGGAAAATAAGAGAAAACTAGAAAGAACATAAGAAAATAATACGAGAAAATATAGAAAAAGGCATCAAAAACTACTCTATTGAGCACCATAAATGACGCTCATCAAAAACACCTTGCTTACTTTGACTAGCACACTGCACAACACGAACTTCTTCAAGTTAGTGACGAGGGGAAGAACTAGGTCGTTGATAAATTCTCCCCCGGTTAAACTAAATTTTTAAACACTGAACAAACCTGAATACAAGTATAGAGGCAAGTCAAGGGTCGAACCCAAAGGAACGATAATGTTCAAGCACTCTCAATTATGCGCCTAAGCTAGGTCGAAGACAAAGATAAAGAGAGAACACTAACAACTAACAAAGAAAGAAACCAAACAAATAAAACACTAGGGAACAGGGATCAACGAGTAATCATGACAATTGTAGCAAATCGAGAACAACATGTAAATAATTAGTTGCAAAGACTATTGGTAAGTGTAATCAAAAGAGCTCGACAAGCTATCTCCTAAAGGTTACATAGCGCCAACTACGAGAGACACTAACTAGGAATGTTACTAACAAGGCTAAATGGGACAATTGCAATTCCTAAATCAATGGTCCGTATCATTAGAAATTACAATGCAATCTGGCATAATTCTCAAGGTCTGTCGAATTACGCATATGCACAATTTTTATTAATCACTTTAATCTCAATAATTAATCAACATAATCCCCAATTAAGCACAATCAATCAATCATAATAGTTAACCCAATACCTAGCAAAATAACTACTCTAACATCATCATCTAATTAATTAACAACTAAGGAAAATATGAATCAACAATATATGAAGAACAACTACACTAATCAAGCATGAAACATCAAAATCAATCCAAACAAACTTAAATATTAAACAAAGCAATAAAATGAGATAGAGTTAGAAATGCTCATTGATAATAGAGAAGATCTTCGACACAATTGTCACCTTTGAATCTTCAATATCTCAATCACCATTGAAATTCCTCACTTTCTCTATCAAAATCTACTCCTAAACTAACCCTAAAACTAGAGAGATAAGCTCTCAACTAAGCAAAGAACATGATAAAAGATTATCTCTAATTGCATCTAATTACCTTCCAAAATCGAGTTACAAGTAGATATAAATAGGAAACTCGAAACAAAGCCGATAGAAAATAAGGACCCGAGGAGGCGCACCGGTGCGCGGGCTGGTGGCGCGCCCGCACAGTAGGGCTGCGCATCCGCGCTCCTTTGGGTTTCTTCGATTTTTTCGATGCTTTGTGCGTTCGCTAAGGGACTTCTAGTGAGCGCGCAATATGAAGATGATGAACACTAAGAGTGGCAGTTCCAAAAGCACTTGACAGTGGGTTCAACACCACTCCTTCATGAGAGCACGACTTGAGAGCGGAAGAGTTAGAACTTGGAGAATCCACTTCCTTGCATCTTGAGCATTCCTAATGTTGTGAGATTGCTCCAAAAGCATCTTCCACCTAAGTAAACTACCAATATCAAGACCCGAATCTCGTACAATACCTACAACCACGAAAAGAGAACAAATAAAAGAAAAAAGACTAGGAAATCTATCAAAATGCACAAAACCACAAAATAAGAAAGAAAAGGTAAAACAAAGAGCAAGAGCATGAAACTAAGCATTTATTACGAAAGAAAGCTATGAAAAGAAGGTGAAAACAACCTAAATACTCATCAAATGGGTGCCATTTATGACACCCATCAAATACCTCAAGCTTATCTTTTACTCATCCTCGAGCAAAACAAAACCAAGGGATGGAAAATGATGAGCTTATTCAAACAAACCAAAAGAAGAAAAGAGACAAGAATATACACTAACTGTAGACACCTAAAAATGTCTCCCCAAAACCAAACCCGTTAAAGAACACCTTTCACCGCCATTATTTGTCAAGTTGAGTATTTAATATTTGGAGTGCTTAAATTCATGTTCTATCCAATATATTTCATGAACCAATCCTATTTCTAGCTCATTTCCCTAAACCATAACCTATTTTCCACTTTTAGTGTCCACATCGCAAAACTGAGAGAAACTGATTTTATGGACATTAAATTTTGATCCAATTATTATTTTTGTTGGATAGGCCTTTAAATAATCTTTCCAAAAATATATCATAAGCCCAATTCCGAGCTATAACGAAAAAGATATGAGCAAAACATTAAACTCGGCCCAAACCCGATACCCTTTTACTAAAACGGCCATATCTTAAGATCTACAATTTTTTTGACCTGATTCCAATTGGGTTGGAAAGTATACTTGATAATATTTCCAATGATATATTATATGCTTTATTCAGAGTTACGGATCAAAAGTTATGATGATTTTAAAAACGCATAAAAAACTGGAATTACCGTGCAGCAGCTAAAATGCCGCGACACGACAAGATCTGACGTGGCACGGGAGAAATTCCCGTGACACGGTAATTTGGAGGGGATTTTCATGTTTTTTAGTGCCCCGTGACTTGGCATAAGTACCGTGACCCGACGCCATATGCCGTGACACGGTGGACTTTGCCGCGTCACGACGTTTTTTGCCGTGTCACGGTGGGTTGCTGACGTGTCACGGTGCTTAAAACTTCCCCGCGTCACGGGGAACTGTGCCGCGACATGGGAATTACTGCCATGTCACGGTAGGAATTCCCGTGTCACGGTGCAAGTGCAGTGACACGGGACAACTCCGTGTCTTTTCCGCGTAATCCCTTCGCGCGTTTTTACTCCCGTAGGTCAAATATTTCCCGCGTCACTCTATTTTTCCCCGCGTCACACTAATTTCCCCCGTGACACGGTATAATCTTCCATGTCGCGGTAGAATCTACCATGTCGCGGTAGCCTTTTTTAGGGTATTTATCTTTTTAGGGTTCCGTGCGTTCCCTCTGCTCATTTTCCCTATAAATACCCCCCTCCTTTCTGCAGTTCGGGGCACCAATAATCATTCTCTCTCACCTTACACCAAAAATCATTCTCTTCTCCCTCGTTAACCTAATTTCTAGCCTCCTTATTCTTCCATAATAATTCCCCTAAGCACTCCAAGGAGTCTATACTTAACCCGAGGTTCCGTCCTTAAACCAAGGCGTGAAAGGTACAAATAACTGAGGGTTTGGACCAAATCAACTCTACTTTTTATTTAATTTAATTTTCATTTACTTTGTATTTTCATTGAAGTTACTAAAAGTTTATTCATGATGTAGCAATTCAAAGTAACGCGCAGAATGTGAGTAATTAATTAATTTAATTACTCTTATTTTTAATATTGCTAGTATCATGATTAGGGTTGTTATTATTATTATTATTTGATTTGACTCACGTTATTATTGTTAAATTGCTTCCAATATTAATGTTTGTTCTATTATATTTATTGATCACCATATTGCATGTTTAAAGGGAATATGTAATTGAAAATCACGCCTAATAAGATAATTTGGACAACCGGTTTAGGATCCTTTTAATCTTATTATTAATTGAAGTGATCACCAATATTTTAGAATTATGTGTGCATTAATCTTAAACCAATTTAGTTAAATAAAGGTTTGGAGCGAATTGAATTATTGTTTGTATGCCTTTGAGATCACAGGAGTGGTTTTCAATATAAGAATCGAGTAGAGGCCAATACGGGCGAATGTGATTCCATGACTCACTTCGTACCATCATCCCCGATCCTCCTTTCGTGGTTCCGAACCATATGGAGTTAGTAATCTCATGGATTATGAATGGGGTGTAACCTTCACGGGTCAATCGTTGTTGCATTCGTTGTCCCTTATTCGTGGTTGCCTTTTATGATCCGTGAACGGTTTACAAGTTCCTTACAAACTTGTTGGCGGCTCCCTACTTTCCTTGTCCCTAATCGTGTCCCTAATCGTGTGTCAATTCCCACTTCCTATGAGTGCCAAGAATCTTCACCACATGCTTTAACGTAGGCGCATTTCGAGCGACGCCTACAATTTGGAGACTCCACTGGGGAGGATTCTTGGTTATTTATCGATTTGAGTGATCGATATTTAATTAAGATGAGTGGATGAGACTTGAAAGATTCTTGAAAAATATTCCTGTGATTAATTTGGCATTTTTGCGTATGCATAGACGTTTTAACGTCGCATTTAAGTTTGTCCCGTAGGAAAAATTGAATAACTTGATTGCGTACGAAGGAAAACAGGGCACCAGTCAGATTTTCTGACTGCCGTGCCACGGCAAAATCTGCCGTGTCACGGTACAGTGCACCGTCTGACAGTGTGCCGTACCGTGGCACGGGAATCTTTGCCGTGTCACGGCAGTCCTAAAATTAGTCCGGTGGCTTATTTTCTCTTCTCACAGTCAACTTCCTTTGACTTTTCTGAAAAAAAACGTATGTGTTCTACATACGTCTTAGCGCCGGGGGATTTAAGCTCTATCAACCCAAAAACGCTCATGGCAATAAGGGTTCATCCGAGTTATTAAATCCACCCAAACCATGGAGTCGAGTTCGATTTCCTCACGAACTCGCGGAGCCGCCCGTTGGCATACACCCTCAAGGGAGGCTGCCTTGCTAACGCGTCCAAACTCTTAACCATGGTACCCTATTGACACCAAATAAACTTGACCATAGTCGAACATAGAACTTGGCATTAGGTTGCGAACTATTCTTTGCATCATTGTGCCTACATGTTTTATGTTTTGTCGTTTTGATCCTAACTTTAACGATCTTTCTTTGTCTATGGTGGATTATTTTATGACTAACGATTGCCAATGGACCGTACTTACTTAGTAATTAGCAAAAAAAAAAAAAAATTGTCGTGTCACGGTACAGTGCACCGTCTGACGGTGTGCCGTACTGTGGCACGGGAATGTTTACCGTGACACGGGAAAGTTCACCTTGTCACGGAAATTTCCACCGTGACACGGTGGATTTTCCAAAAAAAAAAAAAAAAAACGTCAATCAAGTCTTCCGTGTTAATTTGGTCCTCGCGTCAGTCATTTTGGTTATTGTTCACATGTCTAGCCACACGATCATACCACGAGTCTTATAACATCACTTAGTCACTCACGAGTCAAGTATATTCCACACACTTTCTTTATGTTCCGACTCGAGTCGTGCACCAGGTCGTTTATGATCGTATATTAGGTTCATGCACCCTTTTTTCGTCATAATAAAAAAAAATGAGTGGAGTTTTCTCACCTGTTTTCAAATGTCTATTTTTTCCTTCCTTTCCTATCTTGAGCAATGAGTCAAATAATTAAGTGAATTATTTTATTTCGCAGTACTTGGTCAAGGAACAGGGATAGATTAATACGGTTCGAGTCATTACCGCAAAAATCGATCAGATCTAATAGGCGTTCAAAGAGAACTTTGCCATCTCCATTACTCATCACCTTACAATGGCCACTAAAGAAGACATTGCGAACATCAACAAATCCATTGAGGCACTGTCTTCCATGATGCAATCCCTTACCACTAGGGTCACTACCATGGAACAAAACAAGGTCATTGTTTCCACCCTTGACAAACTGAAGGAACAAATGAGTAAGATATCTGAGGATTTCACTTATGTGGAACGGCCTCCCACTCCTTTGGATGTGAAGGACAGACTCCGTGAAAAGTTCTCCACTGCTGATATTCCAAAGTTCAAGCCTACTGACAATCCAATATTCCATTTGAAAGCGTTCTCTGCAACCATGGCTCTTAAGGGTTTGGACGTAACACTCTTCCCTACGGTGTTCCCTCTCTCCTTAGAACATGCTTGCCAACAATGGTTTTATTCCTTAGATGCCAAGCATACTGCGACTTGGAAAGATGTCACCGACAGTTTCATGAATCTTAACAAGTGTAACATTCAAACCAAAACTTCTGAACGTGAACTCTCCATTCTCAAACAGAATGAGAATGAAGGCTTCACCGCTTACCTGAACAGGTGGAGGGAAACAACTTCACTCTTGGTAGATCCTCCCAAAGAAAGAGAGATGGTTCGCCTCTTTATTCAAAATCTGACTCATAAATATAGGGAACATCTCAAATTTCTTCCACTGAACACTTTCGAAGCTGTATACGACATCGACATCAATATCGAGGATGAGCTAATAAAGACTGCTGGTAGTAACAATAATAACACTTGGAAAAACAAGAAGAACGACCATCCTTATTATTCGTCTTCTAAGCATGAAAATACTACCAACAATATAAGCCAAGTTGATATCAATGAAGTGTTAGCTCTTGATGCTCCATTGCCCAAGAAGAAAAGAACTTACACTCCTTTAGGAATGACTTATGATGCGGCCTTTGATCGCCTTTACGGTCAAGGCTTGATCACACCTATTAGACCATTTCCAGAGCCAAAACCTGAAGAAAGGAGCGCCAAATGGAATCCCAATGCCCATTGCAAGTACCATCAAGGAAGGGGCCACACTACAGAGCAATGTTGGAATTTGAAGGACGTCATTCAAAACTTGATGGATGCAAACAAACTTCTTGTCCATCCAGGCGGCAATAAGTAATGAATACAAGGCACACAAATCCTTCGTGCAAGATTTCATGATTTCTTTCTTTATCATTTATCTCCATTCCCCCATTCATGTCTAGCATAGGTTTTCCACTTTAAATTTTTCTATATGTTTCATGTGTTTCGTTCACCTTTTCCATTAATAAAATGAGCAATTTTCCTTTACATCTCGATCATAGATTTTTTCATTCATTCATTCATTCTTTCTAAAAAAAAAAAAAAAAAAAAAAATAAAAAATCAATTACCGAACTAAACCCAAGGTACACCAATGACTTGAGGCACCTTTGCAACCCTGTCATTCCCTGTTAACCGTCCAATCACATTCCATTTCTTCATCAACCATTTTGAGCCTCGTCTAACGTTTGGCCGTCATTTCTTCAACCCACATTCACTTAACCCTGGGATTGGAAGATGTGTAATTGTATAACATTCAAAAAGCAAGTAAAAAAAACAAGCAGCAAAGCAACAATAAAACAATGTCTAAAGGCAAGTGTTCCAATGTCTTTGATATGAACATGTCTCAAATTGCGTCTCTCATCGAGTGCTTGGTACCGTGCCTGAGAAACATGAATGCTAAGTGAGTGATGGAACGCATGATCTGAGATTGCCTACATTGATTCAAAAGAATAAAAAAAAGAAAAAAAATATATATTGAAAATAAACTTGCAAAATTCAAAATTTTCAAATTCACAATTACACATCTTGGGGGCTTCTCTCGGGTCTTGAGCCTTTTACCCTTTTCTCCTTTAAACCATCAACTTAACCACATTACAACCCTTGAAAGACCTCTTTGAGGTGTACATACACTTGTGCAAAGTTCAGTTAGAGCTACGTTCGGCCTGATTCCTAACGGATACGTAGGCAACCTCACATTGAGGTGCGGTCACATTCATATTCATATCTATGCATGATCGAGTCAAAAAATATCCAATGCTTATCCCTACCCATTTAGAGATAGACTTGGGGGCTTGAATCAAATCACGTACATTAGCTTACCCAGCCTGAAAAGTCATCATCTTTGAATCTTCTCACATCTCTTTCCATCGCCATAACCCTTGCAGCCAGCCTTAGTATCACATTCACACACTTCACTCACACATCCATATCCATATCAATCATCCTTCCCTTTAAGAGCCCTTTATCATGAAATCTTATTTCAACACTGTGCATGTTTCATCATATTTAAAGACAACATTCAGTAGAAGAAACATTGTATACTTGCTTAGCTTCCTGACCTGAGCAATGTTCATTGTTTCGCATAATGTGCTAAGAAACATTTATATATCAATGATTTTTAATCATACAAATCATATCGTGCTTAGTTCCTTAACCTAAGCAACGCAATAATCACTATACGTGCTTAGCTTCCAGACCTAAGTGACGTTCAAAATCTCTTCTTTACACCATATATGATGCTTAGCTCCCTGACTTAAGTTCATTCATCTATCGTGTCACATGATGTAATTGTCCTTAGCCTCCTGGCCTAAGAACATGCATCATGCATACATTATTTTCAGGACAAGCAATTCAATCCATACGATTCATTTCGTCTTGCTCAAGGAGGAGGTTCAAAATTCTTTCTTTATTTTATTTTGGGGAAGTTCTAAAATTTTTTCCAAGTTTTCATCGAAGGAAGTTCGAAAATAAAAGTTCAGTTTTCACATCTTTCTTTTTCGGGAGAAAGTTGGTACCCTCCACTAATGACAAAAAATGACGAAATTTTTTTCTTTTGCATCTTCGTTTGCTTGAGTCTGCACACACACAAAGACACACACACACACACACACACACACTCACAAGTCATACACATGTCATGTCATGTCAAGTCAAACTTGGTCAAGTTAGTTGGTCAAGTCAATCATAGTCTATACGAGTCCCCTGGCAAATTTTATTTTGCAGGTCTTATCTACAGCCCACGTCCGGGGACAAGCGGACCATTTACAACCCACGTTCGGGGACAAGCAAACCAACTGCAGCCCACGTCCGGGGACAAGCGGACCACCATCATTTCATGACGCAAGGTTCTCGATACACAGAGAATTGCAATCTCATCATCTTTCGACTTTCCTCAAGCATGGAAAGTATTATCCGGTGGATTTTTCTTCAAGTATAGAAAACCGCCAAATCGGCTTTCCTCAAGCATGGAAGGCATTATCGGTGGAACTCTTCAAGCATAGAATGACACCATATTCATCAGTCGGTTTTCCTCAGGCTTGGAAAGCGTTATCGGTGGATTTTTCTTCAAGTATAGAAAACCGCCAAGTCGGCTTTCCTCAAGCTTGGAAAGCGTTATCGGTGGATTTTTCTTCAAGTATAGAAAACCGCAAAGTCGGCTTTCCTCAAGCATGGAAAGCATCATCGGTGGATTTCTTCAAGCATAGAATGACACCAAATTCAAACGACGACTTTCCTCAAGTATGGAAAGTATTATCCGGTAGGTTTCTTCAGGCTTAGAAAACTACCAAACTCCTTAGTTGGCTTTCCTCAGGCATGGAAAACATTTCAACAGACGTCATCCGGTGGATCCCTTCAAGCATAGGAAGCTACCAAGCTCATTTGCCACCATTACACTGGTGTTAGATAAGCATTCTATCCCTTTACTCTTTTATTTGTAGAACTAACACTTTTCTGTAGGTATCGGCGTATACAGAATGATTTAGGATCGTAGAATGTCTTTAATCATTTTCCGTCCCTATCGGCTACTTTGAATATCGTTTTCGAAACTGACGTTTCTACAAACTCAGTCAAAGTGGGGGCTTCTGTAGACACCTAAAAATGTCTCCCCAAAACTAAACCCGTTGATGAAAACCTTTCACCGCCATTATTGGTAGAGTTTAGTATTTAATCTTTGGAGTGCTTAAATCCATGTTCTATCCAATATATTTCATGAACCAATCAAATTTCTAGCTCATTTCCCTAAACCATAACCTATTTTCCACTTTTCGTGTCCACATCGCAAAACTAAGAGAAACTGATTTTATGGATATTAAATTTTGATCCAAATATTATTTTTTTGGATAGGCCTTTAAATAAGCTTTCCAACCATATATCATAATCCCAATTCCGAGCTATAACGAAAAAGATATGAGCAAAACATTAAACTCGGCCCAAAACTGACACCCTTTTACTAAAACGGCCACATCTTAAAATCTAAAACATATTTTGACCTGATTCTAATTGGGTTGGAAAGTAGACGTGATAAGATTTCCAATGATATATTATATGCTTTATTCCGAGTTACGGATCAAAAGTGATGATGATTTTAAAAACGCATAAAAACTGAAATTACCGCGCAACAGCTAAAATGCCGCGACACGGCAAGATCTGACGTGGCACGGAAGAAATTCCCGTGACACGGTAATTTGGAGGGGATTTTCATGTTTTTTAGTGCCCCGTGACTTGGCATAAGTACCGTGACCCGGCGCCATATGCCGTGACACGGTGGACTTTGTCGCGTCACGGCGTTTTCTGCCGTGTCACGGTGGGTTGCTGACGTGTCACGGTGCTTAAAACTTCCCCGCGTCACGGGGAACTGTGCCGCGACACGGGAATTACTGCCGTGTCACGGTAGGAATTCACGTGTCACGGTGCCAGTGCAGTGACACGGGACAACTCCGTGTCTTTTACGCGTAATCCCTTCACGCGTTTTTACTCCCGTAGGTCAAATATTTCCCGCGTCACTCTATTTTTCCCCGCGTCACGCTAATTTCCCCCGTGGCACGGTAGAATATGCCGTGTCCCGGTATAATCTACCGTGCCGCGGTAGTCTTTTTTAGGGTTTTTATCTTTTTAGGGTTCTGTGTGTTCCCTCTACTCATTTTCCCTATAAATACCCCCCTCCTTTCTGCAGTTCGGGGCACCAATAATCATTCTCTCTCACCTTAGACCAAAAATCATTCTCTTCTCCCTATTTAACCTAATTTCTAGCCTCCTTATTCTTCCATAATAATTCCCCTAAGCACTCCAAGGAGTATATACTTAACCCGAGGTTCCGTCCTTAAACCAAGGCGTGAAAGGTACAAATAACTGAGGGTTTGGACCAAATCAACTCTACTTTTTATTTAATTTAATTTTCATTTACTTT
The DNA here is from genome assembly GCF_001683475.1 of Chenopodium quinoa. Lineage (NCBI taxonomy): Eukaryota > Viridiplantae > Streptophyta > Magnoliopsida > Caryophyllales > Amaranthaceae > Chenopodium > Chenopodium quinoa. The sequence goes on from NW_018744757.1 coordinate 760,882, forward strand.
GTATTTTCATTGAAGTTACTAACAGTTTATTCATGATGTAGCAATTCAAAGGAACGCGAGAATGTGAGTAATTAATTAATTTAATTACTCTTATTTTTAATATTGCTAGCATCATGATTAGGGTTGTTATTATTATTATTATTTGATTTGACTCACGTTATTATTGTTAAATTGCTTCCAATATTAATGTTTGTTCTATTATATTTATTGATCACCATATTGCATGTTTAAAGGGAATATGTAATTGAAAATCGCGCCTAATAAGATAATTTGGACAACCGGTTTAGAATCCTTTTAATCTTATTATTAATTGAAGTGATCACCAATATTTTAGAATTATGTGTGCATTAATCTTAAACCAATTTAGTTAAGTATTGGTTTGTAGCAAATTGAATTATTGTTTGTATGCCTTTGAGATCACAGGAGTGCTTTTCAATATAAGAATCGAGTAGGGGCCAATACGGGCGAATGTGATTCCATGACTCACTTCGTACCATCATCCCCGATCCTCCTTTCGTGGTTCCGAACCATATGGAGTTAGTAATCTCATGGATGATGAATGGGGTGTAACCTTCATGGGTCAATCGTGTTGCCTTCGTTGTCCCTTATTCGTGGTTGCCTTTTATGATCCGTGAACGGTTTACAAGTTCCTTAAAAACTTGTTGGCGGCTCCCTACTTTCCTTGTCCCTAATCGTGTCCCTAATCGTGTGTCAATTCCCACTTCCTATGAGTACCAAACATATTCACCACATGCTTTAACGTAGGCGCACTTCGAGCGACGCCTACACTAACCCACATTCGTAGGAATCATGGTCAATTTTAGCAACAAAAGACAAGCCATTTAAACCCCTAGATCGCCCTAGAGGATGAGTGATGCTCTTATAAGGGTTTCCTAAGAAATTGACCCATAACTCTCACAAACCAAACAAAAAGGCAAAGCACGAAAAAGAAGCAAAAAGAAAAGGGAAGAAAATAAATGTTCGTGAATGAATATTTTGCAAATGTACACGCATAAATGAATGCAAATCTTTCTAAACAAGTAAGGGAGTGCACGCTCTAAGATATCTGAGGTTGATTGAAACATAGGACATGCTAAGAATAGAGAACTATCAAGACTCTATTCACTTTCATCTCATAACACTTTTAGCACATTCTCTCAATTGGCTTCAAATCTACATTTAGCAAGCATCTTTATAGTTCCTCAAAGGAACAAGAACAAGAAATAGTTTTGAGGTTTCTCAACATCTCAACTATTGCAGACCGCTCTATAAGCTTGACCTACATCTCCTTATATCGACTTGTGACTCAACCACAAAGGTCAAAAGGTCTTGGAAAGGGTTGTTATATAAGGGCGATAAGGGTGAGGGTAGGATAAAATTTGAAATTTGGTGGTATACCTAAATCGTGAAGTAAAGATTGGCACAAATCTCAACATCAAAACCAAGTAATCACCAAACAAAAACAGAACACCCTCAAGCTTATTCAAAGCCAAGAATCACAAACATATGTACAAAAAGCGTAAGAACGCTTTCCCCTAAGCTTGAACAAAGCATTGTCCTAAATGCTTAAAATAGGGAGAAAGACACTTGCATCAATTTTTTTTTTTGAATTTTTCATTTTTCAATGTTTTCAATTTTGGCAAAACTTTTTGAATTTGCTTTGCTCTTTATTATTTTTTTAATTTTTTCATTTATCACATTATTCATTGTCCTTGCCTCTTTTAACTATGGACGGATTTTTCAACTTTTGCATTTGCTTTTTATTCACAAAATATTTACAATACAAACTTTCTTTCATTAAAAGGACCAAACAATCCATTGCAATCCACCATAACTCCAACATAAGATACCAAATGCTTCACAAAAACCAATGATAGGAAAAAGAATGAAACAAAAGGCTTAAGATCTAAAGATGAGGCTTGAGAAGAAGGATATAAGGCTCAAATGGTTAGCAAGAAGGCAAATGAAAACTCAAAATAATGAAAAGAAAACTATCCTAGAAAATGAAAAATTACCACCCCGAAAAGATGCCTTTGTCCTTTCTAAATGCCTCAGTTGCGATCTCGGGAGATGAAAGTCAAATCTAGATAAAGCATACAATAGTCAAGGATCCATGTGCCGCTCATGTAAGATATGTAGAAAGCTTAAAAAGAATTAATCCTCACATGGTTGTAGAAAAAACTCACTATTAGTTTCAAATTCACCAAAGGGGAGCAATTACAAATTTTCAAAAACAACAGAATTCGGCTTTAAGGTCCTAAAAGTTCTAAAGACACTACCTTAGCATACTCTATCCTAGAATCAACCAAAGATACTTGTAGGGAATATTTCAAGCCATCCCACACTTGAGCCCCACTGTGATCATACACTTAAGCATGGTGGCGTCCAAAGGGAAGGAAGCTGGAGTAAAAGAGTCGCCAACAAGTTTTAGGAACTTGTAAACCGTTCACAGGGTGAAGGTTACACCCCTTAACGATCCAGGAGATTGTTAACTCCAATAGGTATGGATCCATGACTGGAAGTTCGGGGATGAAGGTACAAATTCAGCCTAAAAGATATTAAATCTGCCCTAAAAATAGGCTATACTTTATTCTTCTCGTATTCATGTGCTCTTTCGGACTAACATGCAATCAATAGGTTAACCCTAAACCTGTTTAATCTATGTTGGTTGAATATTAATGCGCAAACAAATCTATTATTGGCGATCACATGAATTATAATCATATTAAACTAAACAAATTTATTAATTATCTTATTAAGCGTGATTACAAGTACAAATTCCCTTTAAACATGCATGAAAGGTGTGATCAAGCAGTAACAATTAGTAATATCAAGAAACATAATAATCATAATAATTATAATCATAATCTAAATAACAATCATAATTAAAATAATCGTGTTAAAGAATAATATTAACAGCGAGATCCTAGGCATGATACTAACATGATTAATAACAAACCCTAGCATGTCACTAAACATTAAAGATCAAAGCTTTAGCCCTAACATGATACTAACATGATATCAAGAAAGAAATAGGAAGCATCATAGTAATCATACATGATATTAGAAATATTAATTAACCCTAAACATGATACTGGGAAGCAATAAAACATACTAACATGATACCGGGAATCAAAATAACATACTAAGCATGATTTCTATATATATCAAAAGATCAATAAGCCAATTAAATTACTTCGATTCCTCGTATCTCTTTCTAATAACAAAATACACACGTTAGTTACTTTAAGGGAAAGTATAAACAAACAATTAAATTAAATAATTGAAATAGAGATTTGAGACCAAACCCTCAGAAATATCAAACCTTTCACGTCTAGGGAGAAGACAACTTTGAACTTGGCTAGGTGTTTCTTGAGCTAATGAGTGAGGAATTTTGAGAGAGGGAAGATTTAGAAAAAGAAAAAAGAGAGAATGCTTCTAGTTTTTAGAGAGAGAGAATTAGAGAACTCTGGGTGTTGATTGTAGAAGTAGATGATTTTAAAACAAGGAGATACGACCCCTATTTATAGGAAAAATAGCACGAGATCAAAGAAAATCATATTCGGAATAAAATACCTCCTGTCGCAAACGACAGGAGCCAGCACCAGACGACAAGCCCGTTGCCAGACGACGAAGGCCATCGCCAGGCGACGAAGGTCAGTGCCTGGCGACGAATCTGTCGTCTCGCGCTGGTTTAAAAGTCAACGCGCTTTTACACGCGTAATTACCTTTCAAACCGGTTGCAGGTAATTATGCGTCCAAGTAGTTTTCAAAATCAGATTTAATATATTTTATTATAAATAAAACATCTTTTAAAAATATAATCATAGATCTTAACCTCATTAGAATTAAAAAGAACCTTCTAGATATTCTTAGTAGATTAAAATCAATCCTAACCACTTTTGGAATAATAATTAATAGGCCCTCCTCTAGATCGTTAGGCCACCTTTAAAATCTTTGCGCCTAATTTAATTTAATCCATAACTTCCTCATAATTCATTGGAATTGGGCTTATAATATATCATTGGAAATCTCTTTTTGAGCCCAATCCAACAACACTATTATTGGACCCTTATCATGGACCAAACCAAATTGGACTGGCTATTTTTCATAAATAAGGTAAGAAAAGAAATATTTTAGAAAACAGAAAGAGAAATATTTTAATAAAAATATCCTCATCATTAGACTTTCCACACTTTCACCTCGTTAGATAATCAAAAGACGTGAAAGGTATTCATCACTGGGTTTGGTTTTGGGGAGACACATTTGGGTGTCTACAGAAGCCCCCACTTTGACTGAGTTTGGATAAACTTATGTTTCAAAAACAAAAGTCAAAGTAATAGTAGGGACGGAGAATGATTCAGAACGTTTTGCGATCCTAAATTATTCTTGTAATGGTGATACTTGCAAACTAGCGTTAGTTAAAACAGATAAGAGAGTATAGAAATGCGTATCTTGCACCGTCGAGCACACGTCTATGCAGTAATCGATTTGTGACGATCTTCCTCAAGCTAGGGGATACGGCATGAAGACTGCTACGCTTGTAACTGCCTCAAATTTTCGCCGTGATAATCTTCCGCAAGCTAGGGAACACTATCAAAGACTGCTCCGCTTGGAATGACCTTCTACCACCTTCCACATCCTAGGGAACGTCATCGAAGATGACTTCTCTTGAAGCCATCCTCAGTTGTTGTTTGTAACAACTCTCCACAAGCTAGGGAATGCCGTTGTAGATCACTTCGCTTGAATCCATCCTCAATTGTTTTTGACAACTCTCCACATCCTAAGGAACATCGTCGAAAATAACTCCGCTTGCAGTCATCATCAGTTTTTGCGATAATATTCCGAAAAAAATTACCGAAGACCAACTCTTGTCAATCCTTAAAGCTCGCTTAAACTTTGCTGCCGTGATATTTGCTGAAATTTCCGCGGTGCTAGTACATCATCGCTTTTTTCTATTTGTGAACCATAACGTCAGTGCCTTTCTGCTGCTTATGAACCATTATATCGAGGCCTTTGCGATGAGCCAATGCTTTGACGCTTTAAGCTTAGTGAGACGATCTATCATCAGGTCGATCACCTACTATGATTGTAATCGAGCCGATTACTTAATCATGTTAAAATTTCTTATAGAGGCTAACTGGCGTACCAAGGAACCCGAAATGGTTTCATAAGGTCCACATAGTAATTTATAAAGGCCACGTGTTTTATCGCCTCACCAGCGCATTTTGGAAAGCACTATCGTCGCAATTCAACTCTGTCTCCAGGCAACGAAGACCAGCGCCTGGCGACGAACTCGTCGTCTGGCGCTGGTGTCGGGTTTTTGAAATAAAACCCATTTCTTCTTCATTTGTCGTCGCTGTTGCTGCTGCACATATGTTTCCACTCGAAGCTTCAAATTGGTCGTTATTGCTCGTTTTTCCACCAAATGCGCTCAAATTTATTGAAAATCAAACCTTGTCTCATCTATGTTTTGGAGATGTTCTCGCGCGGGTTTTCAAAAAAATCGAACCCAGTTATGCTTAATTTGCTTTGTTTATCAAATTTTATGCCTTGAAATTGTTGGATTATGTTTATAAATCATGTTTAGAGAATTTTAAAACTTTTTTTGTTTCAATTTGGAGAATAAATTAGCAAATTGCCATTGTTAAACCCCTTAAGTCCGTGAGAACAATGTGACCTGTTCTTCGGGTTTTTGCTAGCCATTTTTTTCAAAAAGTCCCAATATTTATCATAATATTGCAAGAAATTGTTTGACTGCTGAAATTTGCTAATTATGCTCGAATTGAAATTATACTTTGTTTTTTTGCGAACATAGTATCATGCGGCTAGGCGAACCTTAGATACTATATAACCTTAGTTTCCTGGTATTTTGCATAATATTGCATGGCTAGACGATGAGGTTCGGGTTCTTGTTCCCGTTCTAGGGAGGCTCATCTGGAGGATGATCCCGTAGGCACCTCTTCTTCTCTAGGAAGGTTTCCAGAATGGGGCAAACACACTATGTACTTCACGCTAGAGTTCCATATTGCAGTGCTTGTTCGTCGAGGGATTCTTAACGAGAGGGTCCGTAGCCATGGCTCTAGCAACACGACCATCGACTCTTTGTACGATACTTACTTCCGTGACCACATCGGTCTGCGCCATCTGTGGGAGTCATGTGGCTTGACTCCTTTGCTGTGAGCCACTCAGGCTATGTACTCTTTCGGATAGAGCCATTACGTAGTCCGAGTTTTGGTGGAGTTCTTTTGGGACACCACCAACACCTTTCATTTCCCTTGGGGTGAGATGACCGTTACCCCCACTGACTTCAGTCTCATTTCGGGATTGGAGTTTACTTTGGTCCCGCTCCCTTTTGATGGCGAGATCACTGTCTTTTCTCCAGAGGTACTGGAGCTGTTGGGCCCTATCACTATCAAGGCTCGTTCTGAGGCTGATCCGACGTAGCTTAGCACTTGATGCATTTGCCAGAGCACCATTACAACGGCATTTCATGACCATATGACCACCCTAGAGCAGCGGGTGCACATTTTTGCTCTTACTCTGTTGTCAGGGACCTTTTCTCTTGATAGAAGTAGTCGAGTGCTTCTCTATTACCCGCTTGCTATTCGTGACCTTGCTTTAGTTGGGTCGTATGATTGGGTCAGCTTGGCCTATGCGGACTTTCTAATCGGACTACGACTTTCTAGTCGTCATAGCTCCTTTGAGGGAGACATCACAATTTCTAGCTTTTGGAGAGACATAGAGGTACACTTTATTTCTTCTAAAGTTAGCTCTAGATATATTATGGCATCTGTTGACATTTTCCTATATTTGTAGATCTGATTCTACGAGTACTTTCCATCTCTTGCACCGGCGAGACCTTCACCTCGCGAGCTCCCTGTTGGTGCCAGTTAGGGAGGTCGTCACAGTGCGGATGTCACCTGTAGGCGCATTCGGGAGTTGATCCTCTAGGTATTTTATTGTATAGTTGCCTTTAATACCTTTAGTAGGATTTTATCATATGAGTATGCATTTTGTAGGAGCTGGCTGTAGAGTTTCGGCCGTGGGCCGATTTTGACGCTTCAGCGCTTGCTGCGCAATACACCGCTTAGCGTCGCTACTTTAAAGGGACGTATTATGCTATGGTGTATTTAGGCGAAAGATTGGCTATTCAGCACTCCTCAAAGCCTTTTTTTGTTCCAGCTTGCCCTCCTCGGCATATCTTCGATAAGGCGAGGTTGAGGACCTTGGCGAGTAGGGAGCCAGAGGGCACACCTTGGCGGACGCATGCTCGTCCGGAGCTATGCAACTCAGAGCCATTGCTGTCGCTCTTGGATCCACCACCTATTTTTCCAGAGGGAGGAGTGGAGGTATTCTTGATCTTGTGCATTTGTCTCTTGTATAGACCCTAAGTAGATACTAATTACTCAGTTTATTTTATAGGATGTGCACACGGAGTTCTTCGCTCCATTTTTGTCCATCACTGATGAGTGGCATTTATGCCACGTTTAAGGTTCATTTTGATGGTCATTTTCCCACATTTGCGGCTTGTCTGCATCCTTTTCTTTGCACTTAGTTCCCTTTCCCTTTATGCATCTTCTTTCTTAGATTTTGCCCCGTTTCCTACTCTTTACTTTGATTTCCATGGTTATGCTTTGTAGGAACCACCAGGGTTTTCAAGAGGAGGAAGCTAAGCTTAAGGAAAGGTGAAGGAAGCAAGATTTAGGAGAGGTTCGGCCAAACCCCCTGAAGGTGTGGCCGAACCTGCTCAGTGATCCGGCCGAACGTTGAGGTAAAGTCAAGTTGCATGGTTTGGCCGAACCTACCATGTAGTCTGGCCAAACCTTCCCAGTGTTCGGTCGGACCACTCCTCTATTTCAGCTGGCTGTGTACGGACTATATAAGTCCCATTTTAGAACGTTTTGATGTAATTAGATTAACTTAGTTTTAATTTTATGCATTTTTAGCTTAATCTAGAGAGATAAATACTATTAGTCTTCATTTGGTAGAGAGAGAAAGTGTGGATTTCTTCATTGATGAACTTGGATTTTGAAGAAGAAGCTTGTTTAATCTTTTGTAGATCTTCAACTTCAATTAATGAGAAATCTCTTACTCTTTCTCTTTACTTTTGCATTTAATTTTGTTTGTTTACTTTGATTTTTCTTCTTTGCTTATTGATCATGTTGATGCTTATTGATTTGCTGATTGATATTGTTTTCAACAAGATTTGTGAGTAGTCACTTAGCCAAGGGTGTGGGGATGGTTTAGTTGCTAATTATTCATGCTTATAATATTAGGATTAAGTTAATTATGATTAAAATCATTGCATTCTTGATATTCTTTGATCTTCTTACAAGTGCACATTGTTGGTTGATCAAAGGTGAATCTTTGCTAACAAGAAACGGAAGTTGACTTAGTTAAGGTTCATTACTATCAATTTTTATTTGATTGCACCTCCCAATATATGGTTCTAGTGTGGAAACATAGAGGCTATTTTAGGAGAAACCGATTAACCCCGGAAGGCGATTAGATTGGACCTTATTTCGATATTCATGCATGTTTAGTTCACTATTAATTTGCTTTTATGTTATTGCATGATCAAGCGGCACCTACATCTACCCATTCCCCTTGGTGTTTAGTTATATTGATTTTAACTCGTTTTACTTTTAGTTTAATCTCTTAGTCATTCCTGTTCTTTGTCCCGAGATAGCTTAGAATCTAGTGATGAATGCGGTGTTTATGTGCTTCTCCATGTGGTTCGATCCCTTTTCTTTCCATATACTTGTGTTAGGATAAGTCGAGTGTTATAAATTGTATTTGATTTAGGTGTAGTTGTCTAACTACGTGATTATTCCTCTATCAAATTGGCGCCGTTGCCGGGGAGACGGCTTCCATTGCTATTTCATTGCTTGTTTGAGACTATCTCACCTTTTATTTGTTAGTGTTTGCTACTTTTGTTACTTGTCAGTGCTTACGTTCTTCTTAGCTTTGTTGCAAGAACAGAGGACGAACACACTCAAGATCTTTGATTCCCATCGATCTAGAGCTAGAGAGGTCTTTGTCCCTACTTCGAAGAGAAGCAAGAGCAAGGAGTAGAAATTCTCACACCCCGACGAGAGGAGTAAGAGAATTAGAAGATACTCCACCCTCTTCACCCTCAAGTGAAGAATTAGATAGCCCTAACTCATCATTGAGTCCAGAAATCAACCCTTACTCAACCTATAAGTTCGAGAGTGAAGAAGGTCCTAAAATGGGAGAGAATACACCTTTGAGTCATCTTAGGGCTCCCGAAGCCTTTAGAGCACAAAGTGGGATCCTAACTCCTACTACTCAAGCCAACAATTTCGAGATCAAGCCTAATTTAATTGCTTTGATTGAGAGGAAACAATTCTCGGGTGGAAATTTGAGAGTCCTCATGAGCACTTAAAAGAGTTTGAGAAATATTGTGACACATTAAAGGCCAATGGAGTGACTCAAGAATATATTCGCCTCAAGATGTTCCATTTTCTCTAATTGGGAGAGGTCTAGAATGGCTAGAGAAAGAGGTGCCCCCTAACTCTCTCACAACATGGGACCAAGTGACTACGACTTTCTTGAGGAGGTTTGTATCCATAGGAATACCGTCGAGGTTCGGTCTTTGATCTAAGGTTTTCGCCAAAAGAGTGGTGAGTCTCTAAGTGCGGCATGGGAACGATACAAATAACTTCAACGTCAATGCCCGCACCATGGGATACCCAAGTATCAACTCATTCACATTTTCCAGGGAGGTCTCACACCTCAAGGAAGAACAAGCCTAGACGCCGCAGCGGCGGCCCAATCATGAACAAAGGAGAGGATGAAGTGGAGTGTATTATAGAGGAGGCGTCAAAGCACTATGATGATTGGTATGGAGGAGAAAGGGATGCTACTTATAGTAAGGGTGTTTATGCATTGTAGCAAGCCAACACAATCAACAACCTCTCTACCCAAATCTCCAAAATGACCAAGTAAATGGTTGAATTGATGAAAGAAAGGCCTAATCCTCATGGTAATACCTCCCCTTCAACCAAGGGAGGCAATGGTATGGATACTTCCTCCCCCTCTTCTTACAATACAATGCTCCAAGGATGCATGTTTTGTTCTAATTGTGAAACCTATGATCATGATACCTCTCATTGTGTATATGCTTGTGAAGTTCAACCCCTTCCCCATGAAAATGATGATAATATGGAAAATGTCAATGCTATGAATTTTGCTCCTAGAATGGGGAATGTAGGGAACTTGAGGCCAAACTCCAATCAAATGGGGAATTGGAATCAAGGTGGAAAACGTGGTTGGAACCAAAGTGGTGGTGGTTATGATAACCAATACCATGGTGGGGGAGGCCCTTCCAATTTCAATGGAAGAGGCTACTCTAACCAAAGGGGGTATGGTAATCAAAACCAACAACCTAATTACTGATACCATGACCATCAAAATAAAAATTTTGGTGATCAAAGTAACATGGGAAACAATCAACAAAGCAATGTTCCTAACCAAGGTATCAGAGGCAATAGGGGTCAATATGTTTCTAAATATGCCCAAACTAATAGGCCTCCGGGTTTCCATCAACCACAACTTCCTCCACCTAAATAACCTCTTCAACTTGAAGCCCCTCCAAATGATCCCATGATGGCTAAGTTAGATGCTCTATTGAAAATGCGTGAGGAGGATCAAAAGAGGAATGAGGAGGAACAAAGGAGATATGAGGAGGATAAAAAGTGAACCAATGCTCATATGAAAATGCTTGAGACCCAAATTGCTCAACTTGAGTTAAATTCATCATCATCATCATCATCATCATCTTCTTCTTCTTCTTCTTCTTCTTCTTCTTCTTCTTCTTCTTCTTCTTCTTCTTTCTTCTTCTTCTTCTTTTCTTCTTCTTCTTCTTCTTCTTTTTTTTCTTCTTCTTTCTTCTTCTTCTTCTTCTTCTTCTTCTTCTTCTTCTTCTTCTTCTTCTTCTTCTTCTTCTTCTTCTTCTTCTTCTTCTTCTTCTTCTTCTTCTTCTTCTTCTTCTTCTTCTTCTTCTTCTTCTTTCTTCTTCTTCTTCTTCTTCTTCTTCTTCTTCTTCTTTCTTCTTCTTCTTCTTCTTCTTTCTTCTTCTTCTTCTTCTTCTTCTTCTTCTTCTTCTTCTTCTTCTTCTTTTTTTTTTTTTTTTTTTTTTTTTTTTTTTTTTTTTTTTTTTCTTCTTCTTCTTCTTCTTTTCTTCTTTTCTTCTTCTTCTTCTTCTTCTTCTTCTTCTTCTTCTTCTTCTTCTTCTTCTTCTTCTTCTTCTCACATTCCAAGTCAAGGAGTCAACCCAAAACCTTTGTATGCCGTGACAACTAGAGTAGGAAGGTAGTAGGGAGTAACCCTTTAGTTGAGGAAGAACCCCTAGAGGAGGTGGAGTTAGAGAATGAGGGTGAGAGAACCAATGAGCCATTGAGCGTTGAAAAGGAAAAAGATGTTGAGGTGCCAAAGGAAAAATAAGCCACCCCCTTGCCCCTAAATCGCCAACCTAGAGAGGAGAAGCTACCCTTTCCACAACGATTTGTGAGAGCTAAACTTGATGCCCAATTTGGGAAGTTTTTGGAAGTCATTAAGAATTTTTATGTTTCCGTTCCTTTTGTTGATGCTATGAAGCAAATGCTCCACTATTCCAAATTCTTGAAAGACCTTTTGAGTGGGAGAAGTGAGTGTGAGACAGTGAGTTTGACCGCCAATTGTAGTGTAATTCTTTCCAACAAACTTCCTACCAAATTGAAAGATCCAGGTAACTTCTCCATCCCTTGTTCTATTAATGGAATTGTGTTTCATAAAGCCTTGTATGATTTAGGAGCAAGTGTGAGTCTAATTCCCTATTCCGTCTACCAAAAGCTTAGAGTAGGACCCCTCTTCCCCACTAACATAACTCTTCAACTAGCGGACCATTCCATTAAGTTCCCCATGGGCAAGGTTGAGGACATTCCCCTTAGGGTAGGAAAGTTCATATTCCCCGTGGATTTCTATGTGCTAGAGATGGATGAGGATGAGAGGATTCCTATAATTTTGGGTAGACCATTTCTAGCTACTTCTAGAGCTATCATCGATGTGAAGGAGGGTAAGATATCCTTGAAAATTGAAAATGATTCCATTGAATTTGATTTGAATAATGTCATTCAATAACCCTCCTCAAGTGGTGTGAGGGTGAATGCTTTAGAGTAGATGTTCTTGATACCGTGCTTCATGAATTTTTCCGCTCCCACTTGCATGCCACTAATGATCCTCTCGAAAGTGTGTTGTTTAATGAATCAATGATATGTACTCACAAAGAAGACATACAATTCTATGAGGATTTGTTTAAGGAAAGCAAGAGGGAGTGCAAGGATGCGAGCATGGAAGAAGAGGTTCCTTACATTCATGATCTCTTTCAAGTTGAAGAAAGAGAAGAGAGCCCCAATGGTAAGGGAGCACCAAAGGTAGACTTGAAACCTCTACCTTTGGGCTTGAGGTATGCATTTCTTAGTTCCGATGAGTCTTTACCCGTGATTGTCAATTATATCCTAATGGAGGAGCAAACCTCCCTCTTGATCAATGTTTCGAGAAAAAACAAGAAAGCTTTGGGTTATACCATTGATGATATCAAAGGTATAATTCCATCTTTATGCATGCACAAAATTGATCTAGAGGGAGATGCCAAAACCCGTTAGACAAAGGCAAAGAAAGCTTAACCCTTCCATGCAAGAGGTTGTGCGGAAAAAAGTGGCTAAGCTTCTTGATGCGGAAATTATTTACCCAATTGCTCATAGTGATTGGGTATCTCCCGTACAAGTTGTGCCTAAGAAAGGGGGCATGACGGTAGTGAAAAATGATCATGATCAACTAGTGCCTACTAGGATTGTTACCGGTTGGCGCATGTGTATTGACTATCGCCAACTTAACACAAGTACATGTAAAGATCATTTTCCACTACCGTTCATTGATTAAATGTTGGAAAGGCTTACAAATCATTCTTTCTATTTTTTCCTCGATGGTTACTCGGGATTTTTCCAAATCTCGATCGACCCCAAGGATCAAGAGAAGACGACTTTCACATGCCCCTACGGTACTTATGCGTATTGTAGAATGCCTTTCGGGCTTTGTAATGCCCCCGCAACATTCCAACGTTGCATGATGTCAATTTTTAGTGATATTATTGAGGATGAGATAGAAGTCTTCATGTATGATTTCTCCGTTGGAGGAGCCACCTATGAAGATTGTCTATCCAATTTATCTCGTTGCTTAGAAAGATGTGAGAGGGCCAATCTCGTGTTGAATTGGGAAAAGTGCCACTTTATGGTGGAAAGTGGGATTGTTCTTGGGCACAAAATTTCCCATTCCGGCTTGAGGTAGATAGGGCCAAGGTAGAGGTCATTGAGAAACTTCCTCCCCCCACCAACGTGAGGGAAGTGAGATCCTTTCTTGGCCATGCCGGGTTCTATTGGCGTTTTATAAAAGATTTTTCATTGATTGCTAAGCCTCTCATATCCCTATTTCAACAAGATAAGGAGTTTGTGTTTAATTTGATGATGCTTGTCAAGAGTCTTTTTGTAGGTTGAAAGAAGCCCTTTGCACCGCTCCTATTGTCCAAGGTCCGGATTGGTCTCTTCTATTTGAGCTCATGTGCGATGCAAGCGACGAGGCTATTGGATCGGTTCTTGGGCAACGAAAGGATGGGAAACTTCATGTCATACATTATTTGTCTAAAACTCTCAATGATGCCCAACAAAACTACACAACTACCGAGAAGGAGTTCTTAGCGGTTATTCACTCATTTGAGAAGTTTAGAACCTACCTCATTAGTTCTAGGACAATTGTGTATACCGACCACTCGGCTCTCAAATATTTGATAGGAAAGAAGGAAGCTAAACCGAGGTTGTTAAGATGGGTTTTAGTTCTCCAAGAATTCGATTATGAGATGAGAGACAAAAAGGGAGCCGAGAATGTGGTGGCGGATCACCTTTTAAGGTTAGGCGGTGCAAGGTTTGAAGATGATGGTTTGCCAATAGAGGATGCTCTAAGGGATGGTGTGCTATATGTCCTTGAGGTGAAGTCGGAGCCATGGTATGCGAATATTGTGAATTATTTGGCTTGTGGTGCCATACCTCCGGATTTCACTTCACAACAACGTCGAAGACTCAAGCATGAGGCAAAGAGATACATTTGGGATGATCCGATTTTGTTGAAGAGAGGGGTCAATGGTTTGTTGAGGAGATGCATCCCCAATAACGAGGTTCAAAGTGTTCTCCATATGTGCCACTCTTCTCCTTGTGGTGGGCATATGAGTGCTCAAAAGACCGCATCAAAGGTTCTACAATCTATGCTCTTTTGGTCTTCTCTATTCAAGGATGCTTGGATTTTTGTTAAGACTTGTGATAGATGTCAACGGATGGGGAATATTCTAGGAGGGATGAAATGCCGCAAAATCCCATCCTTGAGCTTGAAGTTTTTGATGTGTGGGCTATAGATTTCATGGGCCCTTTTATATCTTTACATGGGAACAAGTATATTTTGGTTGCCGTTGACTATGTCTCTAAGTGGGCGGAGGCCGTGGCTTCCCCTACGAATGATTCTAAGGTAGTGTTAATCTTTTTAATAAAGTGATTTTCCCAAGATTTGGTGTTCCAAGAGCCATAATTAGTGATGGGGTCACATTTCAAGCACCACACATTCGTTCGACTTCTTGATAGATATGGAGTATCTCATAAGTGGGGGCTTGCTTACCACCCTCAAACGAGTGGTCAAGCGGAGATCACCAATAGGGAGATCAAAGTGATCTTGGAGAAGACGGTTGCGAGAACAAGGAAGGATTGTTCTTCTAAACTCATCGACTCTCTGTGGGCGTATAGGACCGCCTTCAAACTCCAATAGGGACCACTCCCTATTAGCTTGTTTATGGGAAAAATTGTCACTTGCCCGTAGAGATGAAACATCGAACCCATTGGGCAATTAAGCAAATCAACTTTGACCTCCATAGTGCAGGTGAACAAAGGCTTCTCGAGCTACATGAGTTAGAGGAGTTGAGGATGAATGCTTACGATAGCGCAAGCATGTACAAGGCGCGGACTAAGGCTTGGCACAATGCTTAAATTGTCATGAAGGATTTTGTCAAAGGCCAAAAAGTCCTCCTATTCAACTCCCACTTAAAGCTTTTCCCGGGCAAGCTTAGGTCAAGGTAGAGTGGGCCGTACATTATCACGGAGGTGTTCCCATGTGGCGCTTATGAGATTTCCCAAGATGGGCATACTCCATTCAAAGTGAACGATCACCGGCTCAAGCCCTACTACAAAGGATTTCCAAGTGATGAACAAATTTTTATGACCTTCTTGATATGGATCATCAATTTGACCCTCCTTGATTGATTCAAGGAACGTCGAGCTAACGACGTAAACCTAAAGCGCTTTCGAGAGGCAACTCGAGTCTCTAACCCTTTTCTCTCTCTTCTTTTCTTGATGCTTTGTTATTTTTCTATCTACAATGTTGAATTGTTGGATTTTTGAGTTTTGATTGTGTTGGAATTTTTGGTATGTTTTGTCTTAGCATGATGGTATGGTGTTTAGTGTGTTTCGAAGGGGGTGTTTGTGCATATATTGTTGCAAATGAGCATTTTTTGAAAAAACTAGGTGGTTCGACCGAACTCCCTGAAGGTTCGGTCGAACTTTTTGAAAGGTTTGCCCGAACCTTCTTGAGTTCAATCGCACCTCATTTGGAACCTGAATTTGAAAACTTTCTACAAGAATTGCAGAAATTAAGGATTCAGAGTAGGTTCGACCGAACCTTAGGGGGATTCGACCGAACCTTGGTTCGCCCAAACAATACTAGTTCGGTCGCTCCTCCTCTGCAATCAAAAGCTGGAAAGTTTCTGCCTATTTTGTAAATTCCATGTTAGAGAGCAGGTTTGATCGAACCTTGAGCAAGTTCGGCCGAACTATTTCAAGAGTTCGACCAAACTTACCCAAGGTTCGGCCGAACCTTTATCGGATTTTTTTTTAAAATAGGGGCTGCTATCTTTTTCAGTTGCTCATTTCATTCGACCCTCTCTCTCTCTCTATTCTCCTCCTTCTCACTCTAAACCCCATTGTCATCCCCTCCTACAACCTCAAACCTCCATCAAAATAACTCCAATTTCCTCTTTTTCTCACTTATTTTCCATCCTCTACTCAATTTCTACAATCTCCACCGAAAATTCCACACAAAAATCCCATCTTTTCATTTTCCCCAATTTCTAGGGTTTGAGTGCTTTGGTGTTTTTGGGGTTCTACTTACTTACAATCTGTTGTGGTATGGTTTTCCTACCTTTTTCAAGTTCATTTCTTCAATTTCTCATAGTTTTACCATGTTTTGCATGTTTAACATGAATTGTGGTATTCTTGAAATTGTTGGTAATAGCTTGTTTGATTCATGTGGTTCTTTGGATTTACTTGTTGCAATTGAATGGTAATTGAGAGGAGAACATGTTGTTATCATGATTATGCATGTATATCTTGGTTTTATTTGATCTCAATGTCTTTGCTTAAAAATGTTGATTTCATGATAGGGTGTTCATGCTACTATTTGATGATTGAGAAATTCATGAGTTGGATTTTGTTGGAGATTGATTCTCGCTGTTTTTGTTTTGATTTTGATGGTTTGGTGAATGATTATCACGTAATTAGGGGACATCATGCCAAAATTCACCTAGACTTTGTTAGGACTTTGTAGGCGTCGTTCGAAGTGCGCCTACGTTAAAGCATGTGTGAATATGCTTGGCACTCTTAGGAAGTGGGAATTGACATAATACGATTAGGGACAAGGAAATTAGGGAGCCGCCAACAAGTTTTTAAGGAACTTGAAAACCGTTCACGGATCATAAAAAGGAAACCACGATAAGGGACAACGAGAGGCAACAACGATTGACCCGTGAAGGTTACACCCCATTCATAATCCATGAGATTACTAACTCCATATGGTTCGGAACCACAAAAGGAGGATCGGGGATGATGGTACGAAGTGATTCATGGAGTCACATTCGCCCGTAATAGCCTCTACGCGATTCTTATAGTGAAAAGTGATTCCTGCGATCTCAAAGGCATACAAACAAATATTCAATTTGCGCCAAACTATTATTAGTCTAAATTGGTTGAATATTAATGCAACACATTATTCTAAAATAATGTGATCACTTGATTTAATAACAAGATTGAAAAGGAACCTAAACCGGTCGTCGAAATTATCTTATTAGGCGTGATTTTCAATTACATATTCCCTTTAAACATGCAATATAGTGATCAATAAATAATAATAGAATAAACATTAATATTGGAAGCAATTGAACAATAATAGCGTTAGTCAAATCAAATATAAAATTAACCTAATCATGATACTAGCAATAAGAAAATAATAAGAGTAATTAAGTGAATCAATTACTCACTTTCCGCGTTTCCTTGAATAACTACATCATGAATAAACTGTTAGTAACTTCAATAAAAATACAAATCAAATGAAAATTAAATTAAATTAAAAGTAGAATTGATTTGGGCCAAACCCTTAGTTATTTATACCTTTCACGCCTTGGTTTAAGTATAGAACTTTGGGTATTGTATGAACTCCTTGGAGTTCTTAAGGGAAGAATGGTGTAATTAGGATTATAGATTTAAGTCTTAGAATATGGGAGAGAGAGAGAGAGAATAATGATTTTTGGTGTAAAAGAGAGAAAGAGAGAATGATTCGATGATCAAGCTTGTTGATGATTGAAAAAGGGGAGATATGACCTCTAACTATATTGATGATCAAGCTTGTTTGATGACCTATAACTACATCATGAATAAAATGTTAGTAACTTCAATAAAAAAAATATAAAGTAAATGAAAATTAAATTAAATTAAATAAAAAGTAGAGTTGATTTGGTCCAAACCCTCAGTTATTTGTACCTTTCACGCCTTGGTGTAAGGACGGAACCTCGGGTTAAGTATAGGCTCCTTGGAGCACTTAGGGGAATTATTATGGAAGAATAAGGTGTAAGGTGAGAGAGAATTATTATTGGTGACAAAGAGACAAAGAGAGAAGGATTTGATGCCCCGAACTGCCAAAAGAGGGTCCTATTTATAGGGAAAATGAGCAAAGGGAACACACGGAAACCTAAAAAGATAAAAACCCTAAAAAATAACAACGTGACACGGCAAAGAGAACCGTGACACGGTGCCTGGAACCGTCAGACGGGGGAATGCACCGTTAGATGGGGGAAAATCCCGTGACGCGGGAAATAATTAGGTTATGGGAAGTTAAAACGCTTTTAGGGATTACGCGGAGAAAACACGGAGCAATCCCGTGTCACAGGATGTGCACCGTGACACGGCAAACTGTACCGTGTCACGGTGGAGTTTTTGCGTCCAGATTCTTAAGCACGTGGGAAAGAAACGCGGAAAAGACATGGGAAAGCATCATGACACGGTGAAAAATCCCATGTCACGGTACTATACCCCGTGCCACATCATCATCTCCCGTGGCGCGGGGAATTTTTGCATGAAAAGCACGCGGAAATAAGCACAAGAATTCCCATGACATGGCATCAGGCACCGTTGAGAATTCCCGTGTCACGGTACCAGGCCCCGTGCCACGTCATTTGCCACGTGACACGGTGGTTTTGTTGCCTGCGCGACAATTCTAGTTTTTTACCCGTTTTTAAAATCATCATACCTTTTGATCCGTAACTCGGAATAAGGCATATAATATATCATTGAAAAGCTTATCAAGTCTACTTTTTAATTCAATTAAAATCAGATCAAAATGATTTTTATATTTTAATATATTGCCGTTTTAGTGGAAGGGTATCGGTTTTAGGTAGAGTTTAGTGTTTTCCTCATATCTTTTTCGTTATATTTTATGGCCCAATGATCTAGTGGATGGCCCATTAATTATTATTCCTAAAGTTATTAGTATTGATTCTAATTTTCTAGAATAGTCTAGAAGGTTATTAGAGTTAGGATTAATAATTATTTTGTTAGAAAATAATAAATTTGATTAGAAATAAAACAAGTGTTTTATTATGACAAAATCTGATTTAAAAATGATAAAAATGGAGTTTGATTGCTTAATTATATTAAGAATAGGATTCCGTACAAAGGCGCATTTTATCTTTTAACCGGCGCCAAACGACAAGGTTGTCGCCAAAGGGACAGAGCCTGTCACCATGCGTGATGGTTGTCGTTTCGCGCTGGATCCTGTCGGTGGCGAAATGAGCCAGTTTTATTCCGATTCAAATTATAATTCTTTTCTATCATTTCAGATTATTTTCTTTAAAAATATTGTCGCATTTCCCTGTTTCAATGATCAAGATTCACATTCATCAACAATCATCCTTAATTTCTCTCAGGCAATAGCTTACTCTTCTCCCTTTTTCTAAACTTTTCTTTTTACAAAATTCCGCATTCACAAGTTCTAGACACACCTACACAAGTTCAAAGTTGCCTTCGCCCTAAACATGAAATGTTGATTATTTCTGAGTGTTTGGCTTGGTCCCAAATCTCTATTTTGATTATTTATTTGTTTAATTTAATATTTTCATTGAATTTACTAACGCGTGTATTTTGTTATGAGAAAAATATACGAGGCATCGAAGTAAGTGATTTTAATCTTATATTGATATAGAAATCGTGCTTTGATTGTTATTATTCCAAGTATCATGTTAGGATGCTTTTATTGCTTTCTAGTATCATGTTTAAGGTCGCTTCTTATTCTTTCTTCTAACATGTTAATATCATGCTAGGGGTAAAGCTTTGATCTTTTAATGTTTAGTGACATGCTAGGATTTGTTATTAATCTTTTTAGTATCATGCCTGGGATCTTGCTGTTATTATGTTTTGATGATATTGATATTATTATGATGATTGTTGTTATTATGTTGCTTGATATTATTGTTATTGCTTGATCACGTCCTCTCTTGCAGGATTAAAGGGAATTTGTACTTGTAATCACGCTTAATAAGATAATTAATAATATTATTTTGGCTAATATGATTATAATTCAAATAATCTCCAATAGTAGATTTGTTTGGGCATTAATATTCAACCAACATAGATTAAACGGGTTTAGGGGTTAACATATTGATTGTATGTTAGTGTAGACATCTACTTTTGGCCTCCTGTCCCGAAAGGAAGTGCAATGACAATTAATAAATCCATCTTCGTGTTGGATCAAAGTAAAGAATACTTATGGATAACTGATTAAGCCACAAAACACAAAAGACTAGCCCAAATTAAAGAAAAGTCAAAAGAAAGGTCCAATTAACTAAACCCGATCATAATTAGGCTTAAGCCCGTGCTTAAACCCTAATAAGGAAGGATTTAGGAGCGCCTAGGTTAAAACTTAGTGCTGCCACAGAAAAAGCCGTGCGCATCTCACAAAGTCGCGCTGGGCTGCCAAGCGCAACTATTTTAGTTGTGCGCGACACCCACCGCAATTTTCAGAGTTGCGCTACGAAAGATTTTTAATTATTCGGAAATTATACAAAAAATATAAAATCGGAATCTTACCATAAAGCCGTGCGCAAGACCAATAGTTGCGTTGCACATAGCAGCGCAACTCTATAACTTGCGCTGGGTTGCCGCGCGCAACTTCATCTGTTGCGCGCGACACCTGCTGCGGCAGAAAGATCAAAACCCTAAACCTAATCCTTCTCTATAAATACGAGCTTAAATCGAGGCTTCAACAGACAGAAATTAACCTAAAACTTTTGCTAAATAACTTGTGAACTTGTGCAACCTAGCCCTCTTGTCCTAAACACTCACCCTTTCGATACTTTGTTACTACGGTGGAGGTTCCCCAACAAGAAGGTGTCCATAAGTGTTCTACACGGAGATCTAGCAAAGAGAAGTGGTAAATTCACGAGCACTTAGTTAAATCACCTTTATTTTCTTGTTTTAAAGGACTTTAATTAATTCATTAGTGTTGTTTGATCACTTTTAAAATAATTAATTAATTAATTTCACATAGTATCTTGCGTTAAATAAAGACTAGAATTGAATGAAATAATTGTTGGTTGATCACTTAAGCCAAGGCGAATCTTGTTTATTTATTGTTCTTTCACGAATATTATTAAATAAGAATAACGACTTTTGCAATGTAATTCCTACGTGAATGAATGCTTGTAAATAAAATCAACTAACATAGTTTTAGGTATCGCGTTACATATATTGTTTGGTGATGAAATTGTGAAAAAGGAAGAGTTAGTAGAGGTCGTACTAGGGCTAGGATGACAATTCCCCTTTAAAAGGAACGTTATCTTAGTACCCTCGCTCCCGAACTCATTTCTAGTTTATAGACCAATTTGGGCATGGGTAAACTTATGATTTGTGCTAATTATTCCATGAACTCCACATGGAAGAAAGGCATGAACGAGGTTTATGAGTTTTTCCTAAAACTCATTGGCGACTCCTACTTGTTTCTTAAAAAAAAGCGTGATGATAGAACCAATTCTAATTCAAGGTCCCCCAAACAGTTAGGAATTCAAATCCTACTACCCCTTAACAAGTGTAAAGTCCTAGGCTTTTAAGTGGCCCGGGCATTTAAGGAGAGTACCCCTTACGATGGGATCACCCTCCTTACAGTGGCGATTTCGCTGGGGACTTAGAGGTTACATGATTAATTCGTAGTTAGGGTCCAAGGTATCAACCACTAGGTTGCCTATGGGTTGTAACGAGAATTAACTTGGATAATCTCTAGTTAGATAGCGAGACTTGAACGCATAATGTCTTCCTTTTGAACAAAAGTAAAAACCAAACAAGGAGCATTGCATCATGCATAAGCATAGCACACTTAAACCATTGGGGATTGGCTCATTGACTAGGGGTCGCCAACACTAGGCGTCTATCCCAAAATCAATAACAATCATCCCACCAATATCACCATCAAAATGTTGGGTGGGCGATGTCATGGGTCAATACGTTGAGTGATTGATTTATGCATCGTTTCTTAAGGTATGGTACCTTTGGACACCTAAGCCTTTTTTGACCTTAGAATGGCATTGCGTGAATCTTGACTAATAACATGCTTATGTGATTATGTGACTATGTGCAACGTGTTAGGATAGTCTTCTTTGTTGTTTTTGTTAGTTTGGTCTAGGTTCCCAATTACGAAGTTGTCTCTTCGTCATTTAGCGTCATATTCAAAGGATAACATGAAAAAAGGGTCAATAAAAAAAATCGATTAAAAAAAAACGCTAGAATTAAAAAATACTACGAGCAGGTGGCGAGCGCAACTCAAGATGTTGCGCAACCCCTCCCAGCGCAAGTTTTTTTTGTTGCGCGCGACAGCCGCGCGCAACTTAGTAACTTGCGCGCGCCCACTGGACGAGTCAGTTTTGATTTCTAAAAAAAAGTAAAATTGACTCGTCTGAATAATATCTTTATTGAAGAATTGTTAAGGGAGATGTTATCCATTTGAGTATATTTTACGTCTTTTTTTTTTCTTCTTAAAAAGCAAGCGTATCGATTTACTTATCCTTTCGAACTCCTTTAGGACCGTTTTTCAAGCTTGGGAAAGAGGACCCCTGGGCACTCGCATTCTACGTTTACCACCCAAAGATCAACCCCTTTCAAACCACTTTCATTCAAAAACTTATCCTAGTCCAACAACAATGACAACTGTCGAAGAATTTCAACAAGAGATTCTTTGTATGAGAGAAGAAAAGGCTAAAGAGGCCGAGGAGAGGAGAATTAAGAAGATGGAGAATGATGAAAAGAAAAAAGTTGAAGCATTAGCCTTACAAGAAAAGATGGAGCAATTATCCATCAAAGAAAAGTCGTTAGAGAAGCTAGTTCTTCGTTCTATAATGGGGAACAAGTACTTTGATGCAGAAAAGTTTGCTCCTCCCCCAGGACTTGCTTTACCAAAAAAGTTCGCAGCTACGGACTTGCCAATAATTAAGGTAACTAATAATCCACAAAATCATTTAATGTGCTTTACTAGCACTATGGCACTAAAGGGAGTTGATCCTAAGCTTTATGCTTTGACTTTCCCTTTTTCACTTGACCCAACCGCGAAAGAGTGGTATTATGGGCTAGATCCAAAATTCAAAGCAACATGGGAAGATGTTGTTTCGGCTTTCATCACCCAATACGAGAGTAACGTAGAGTTAAGTTAACTTTACGTGAACTCGAGATACTTAAGCAAGGCGACGATGAAGGTTTCCTTGATTTCTATGGTAGATGGCGAGAAAAGGCGGCCCACCATGCCCAAAGGCCTCCCGAACTCGAGTTAATACAAAAATTCATTGACAATTGTCATGAAAAGTACAACAAACATCTACGTTACCTTGGTCTAGACACTTTTCAAATGGTCTATTCTGTGGCTACTAGGATTGAAGATGATCTTGCTAAGGAAAAAGCAAAAAAACCTCATTATCATCATCAACCTAAGAATAACTCGAGAAGGGGAATGATAATGCATCATCCTTTATTGACGCATTTGCGACATCCACGCAATACAATAACACGAATCTATATGATGATCCTAGGAAAAGATGGACAAAAGAGAGAAAATTTACTCCATTTCCTGTAAGCTATAAAGAATTGCTAGAAAAACTATATGAAATAGGCTTACTTGCCCTAACAGGGCCAACACCACCCACTCCACCTGAAAAGAGGTGTCCTCAATGGAATGGTAGTGCTTATTGTGCTTATCATAGAGGCGTTGGACACGATACTGAACGTTACTATATTTTAAAGCACAAAATACAAGATTTAGTAGACGATGGGAGAATTCCCACGCCTAAACATAACAATAATGCATCCCCCTTAGGGGTGTTTCACATCGAGGAAGACCATATGGGAAGTGAAGCGTTCAATCCTTTAAACTATATCACACCCATAGGAGAACCTCTACCCACAATACTCATAGGGGCAACTAATGAAGTATGTGGACTATGGGACGACTACTTTCAAGACTTATATGTCTCTAAGTATGCCGCCGTCCCACCTCCATCTTGTTTGCAAAATGAAACAAATGGAACGCTTGATTGGGATCATTTCTTGGGGAAATCGCAAGAATTATCGAATCTCTCCTTGGATGAACAATGACATCAAGCACAACTCATGGAGCATCTTGAAATGGAGGCACATCCAAAGCCTCTAGAAGAAGATGGTTTATGAGTCCTATGACTAACCCAAATGAGATAGATCATTTAACTCGTTCTGGGCGAGTCTACCAAACACCACCACCAAATGGATCTTCGACCACACAAAATCAAACTCAAGGTCAAACACAAAATACAATACCACCTCCACTTGAGGTGGAAGATCCATTGGTCAAAAAACTTCGCCAATCCAAGGCGAATGTTAGCATTAGGGAACTCCTTAGTACTTCTAAAGAACATAGGAATTCTCTCATGAACGCTCTAACGACTTTGTCTGTAAGTACAGACACAACCTCTCAGGATCTTATTAGCTTGCTTATTAGAGAGAAATCCGAAGATTCAATCGTTTTCACTAAGGATGATTTGCCTTTAAAGGACATTACCCACAACAATGCGTTATACTTA
This sequence comes from Chenopodium quinoa, assembly GCF_001683475.1. Taxonomy (NCBI): domain Eukaryota; kingdom Viridiplantae; phylum Streptophyta; class Magnoliopsida; order Caryophyllales; family Amaranthaceae; genus Chenopodium; species Chenopodium quinoa. The sequence continues at coordinate 785,393 of NW_018744757.1, forward strand.
ACTGTGGGATGCAAGGGATACAACATCCCTCTAACTTTGGTAGACAATGGGTCGACTGTAAACATATGTCCATTACAAACGACAAAATACTTATGCCTAAATACAGAAAAAGATTTCCAATCAACAAAAAAAAGAATAAAGTCCTATGACAATTCGAGAAGATCGGTGTGTTGAACTGTTAAGCTACCAATTACCACAGGCCCAATTCAAAAAATGGTTGAATTCCATGTTATGGAAATAAAACCTACATTCAACCTTTTACTTGGACGTCCTTGGATACACGAGCTTGGTGTAATACCATCCTCTTTTCATCAAATGATTAGGTTGAACTGTCAAGGGCTTCCTATGACTATACATGCTTCTCCACTCAAAATAGCAATAAATGATCAATCACTCTTAGAAATAAACCATGATAATGATGAAGAGGACATGTGGGAATTTGTAATGGAGCCAATCTTCACAATCAAAATGGAAGAAGACTTGGAAGAACCATTGAAGCTTGATCCATATTCCACTCGGATAATAAACATCTTGCTTAAAAGTAGTTACTTTCCTGGGATGCCTTTGGGAATAGGAATGAAGAAATCTCTCTTACTTCCGATCCCAAAGAAAAGCTTCTCCTTTGGATTGGGATATAAACAAACCAAAGAAGAATTGGAGTCTAACGATTCCATAAACAAAGAACGTAGAGACAATAATAAGAAAGGGATAATAACTTCACTCCCATCCTATCAACAAACCCTTAATGGAGGATTCATTAGGGAGGGAGAAAATTACCCATGCTACGACTTTCCGGAACCCTTAGTTTTCGAAGGAATCAAGAAGCCTGGATCCGATATATTTCATGATTTCTACTTCTTGGATGACGATCTTAGTATCGTTAAATCAAAACACCCAACTCTAGGGTGCTATGATGGGCAAGCATTTAACTTGCTATTTGGAGTAGAGCAAAATCATGTCGCAACAATGACCAATCAAAACGCCATTAAAGATGAAGCCTTTGACCCAACCTCGTTGATCAACCCTTCAAACGAAACTTTTGAGCATTGATGGAGGAAATCTTTCAAATGGATCAATCACAAAGGCGATAAACTGGAGATCGTCACAGGCAAAGGGAAGATGTTTGAATAATCAGACGATGAATCTATTGTAGACTCTAGGGAAGATAAAAATCTAGGCCTTGTGGCCATTACTAAGTCTTTATTTTATTTTTCTAAGGACGAAGATCCCAAAAAGGATTCTTCTCTTGATGTACTCTCTTTGATTTTAATAATATGAGCTCTCTTTCCGAGTATATGCCTTCTCTTTAATTTTTCGAATGCTCTAAAAATAAATCTAATGAAGATGATAACATTAATAAATTGGTTGAATTAATGAATGAACGAGAACAATAGAACCCTATTGTTGAAGAAACTGAAATAGTTAATATAGGAACTAATGAAAAGAAGAGAGAAGTCAAAATTAGCTTAACTCTAAATCCGGAAGAGCGATCGACCCTCATATCGACGCTCAAAGTATTCGAAGACGTGTTCGCTTGGTCATACAAGGACATGCCTGGAATAGATAAGGAAATCGCTGAACATGCTATTCCCTTGAACCCTACTTCTAAACCAGTAAAACAAAAACTTCGACGAACAAAACCTGATGACGCATTAAAAATAAGAGAAGAAGTACAAAATTAGTATTTTTAATGTGTAGCGAGCATCATTCCAGTCCCTAAAAAGGATGGACGAGTTCGTATGTGTGTCAACTTTAGGGAGCTTAATAAAGCTAGCCCTAAAGACGATTTTCCTCTACCTCATATTGATATATTGGTAGATAACACGGCTGAACATGCGATGTTATCCTTTATGGATTGATACGCAGATTACAACCAAATTTTAATGGCAAAAGAAGATGAAGAAAAGACATGCTTTATTACCCCTTGGGGTACGTATTGCTACCCAGTTATGCCATTTGGTTTAAAAAATGCAGGAGCTACGTACCAGGGAACGGCTACGACTCTCTTGCATGATATGATGCATAAAGAAATAGAAGTGTATGTGGATGATATGATAGTGAAGTCTAAAGATAGAATGGGACATATAAAAGCTTTACGCAAATTTTTCACTCGTATAAAAGAATATAAAATGCGATTGAATCCACAAAAATGCGCCTTGTAGACACCTAAAAATGTCTCCCCAAAACCAAACCCGATGATGAACAACCTTTCACCGCCATTATTGGTCGGGTTGAGTATTTAATCTTAGAGTGCTTAAATCCATATTTCCATTTCATAAACCAATACAATTCCTAGCCCATTTCCCCAAACCATAACTTATTTTTCTCTTTTCGTGCCTTTAAACCCAAAATAATTCATTTCGTGTCCTTTATATAAAAACGTTTATTACAGTTTATTTTGGTCCATAATATGTGTCCATTAATTGAATAGTTAGATGGGTATTTAAAAGAGCTTTCCAACGATATATTATAAGCCCAAATCCGAGTTATAACGAATAAGTTATGGCGAAAATATTAAACTGAGCCCAAACCGAACCTAAGCCCACCTTACCTACGACCCAATGATCATGTGGTGGGTACAAATTAATTAATACCATTCCTAAGCCAATTAGGATTAATTAGAAGCTTCTATAAGTTTCTAAAAGATCTTAATTATCCGTTTTGAAAAGATAAGATTAAAGAGTTTGAAATTGAATAAAACTTTTCTTTTTGAAAATCCTATTTCTATTAGAATTGAAAGACGTTCAAAGATAGACAGATATTATTTTCGTGCCTCATATTTTTTATCCAAATTTTATATGTTTAGATAGCCCTCGAAATTATCTTTCCAATGATATATTATAATATCAATTCCGAGCTATAACGAAAAAGATATGAATAAAATATCAAACTCTATCCAAAACTGATACCGTCTCACTATTTTGGCCATATCTTTTATTCTATACAAAATTTTAATCTGATTCTAATTGGGTTAGAAATTAGACTTCAATTTATTTCCAACGATATCTTATTCATCTTATTCCGATTTCTGGATCAAAAGATATGATAAAAACAAAAACCGCAAAAACTGCTGTCTATCGCAAGAGTTTTATCCGATTCGAATTCTTATCTTTTCTTGATTCGACCCCTCTTTTTTCCTTATAAATAGAGGTCATATCTCCCTTTTCCAATGAGAGCATCAACAAGCTTGATCATAAAATAATTCTCTTCTCCCTCTTTAGCCTAAATACTAGCCATCCTATTTTCTCAAAATACTTTCCCTAATTAAGCACTCCAAGGAGTTCATACAATACCCAAAGTTCTATACTTAAACCAAGGCGTGAAAGGTATAATTGACTGAGGGTTTGGACCAAATCAACTCCACTTCAATTTAATTTTCATTTGATTTATATTTTTATTGAAGTTACTAACAGTTTATTCATGATGTAGCAATTTAAAGGAACGCGCATAATGTGAGTAATTAATTAATTTTATTACTCTTATTTTATTTTTAATATTAATAGTATCCTGATTAGGGTTGTTATTATTATTATTTGATTTGTCTAACACTATTATTGTTAAATTGCTTCCAATATTAATGTTTATTCTATTATATTTTTTATGATCACCACATTGCATGTTTAAATTAAAGGGAATATGTAATTGAAAATCACGCCTAATAAGATAAATTGGACAACCGGTTTAGGTTCCTTTTTAATCTTGTTATTTAATTTAAGTGATCACAAATATTTTAGAATTATATGTTGCATTAATATTCAACCAATTTTGCCTAATAATAGATTGGAGCAAATTGAATTTTTGTTTGTATGCCTTTGAGATAGCATGAATCACTTTTCACTATAAGAATCGAGTAGAGGCCAATACGGGCGAATGTGACTCCATGACTCACTTCGTACCATCATCCCCGATCTTCCTTTCGTGGTTCCGAACCATATGGAGTTAGTAATCTCATGGATTATGAATGGGGTGTAACCTTCACGGGTCAATCATTGTTGCCTATCGTTGTCCCTTTATCATGGTTGCCTTTTATGATCCGTGAACGGTTTACAAGTTCCTTAAAAAACTTGTTGGCGGCTCCCTACTTTCCTTGTCCCTAATCGTATATGTCAATTCCTACTTCCTATGAGTGCCAAGAATATTCACAACATGCTTTAAACGTAGGCGCACTATGAGCGACGCCTACACGCCTTCGGAGTCACTTCTGGCAAGTTACTCGGATACGTAGTAAGCACACGTGGCATCGAGATCGATCCCTCTAAAATAAAGGCAATTGTTGACATTCCTCCCCCTCAAATAGAAAAATAAATTAGGGGATTCCTTGGCAAGTTACAATACATTAGTCGATTTATCAACAAATTGACTATGACCTATGAGCCAATATTTAAAAAATTGAAAAAAGAGGAGAAACATGAATGGGACAATCAATGCCAAAAGGCCTTTGATAAAATCAAAGATTATCTTAAAAGTCCACCAATTTTAGCACCACCAGTATCCAAATACCTCGTAGGTTATACATTACAGTTACAGACACGTCTATAGGCGCCATGTTAGCACAAGAGGTAGAAAAAGTCGAACGTGCAATATATTATATAAGAAAAAAATTCATCCAATACGAAACAAAATATAGCACTTAAGAAAAGACAAGCCTAGCATTAGTGTGGGCAACCAAAAGGTTACGACATTATATGTTACCACACACTACTCATGTAATTTCTCAACAAAATCTGATAAATTATTTGTTTGAACAACCACACATGCAAGGAAGGATATCTAGTGGTTGGTGATGTTGGCTAAATTTGAGCTAAAATATATTCCTGAAAAATCAATGAAAGGAAAAATAATTTCCGACTTCCTGGCACAACATCCAATTCAAACAAGTCATGTAGAAACTGCTCATCTTCCAGATGAAGATATTCTCATGACACAAGATAACAAATGGGTAATGTACTTCGACGGTGCGTCCAATCAAAAAAGATGTGGCGTAGGAGTGTTACTCATAAGTCCAAAGGGAGCACATACTCCAATCTCTGTTAAATTAGACTTTGAGGTTACTAATAATGCCGCAGAATGTGAAGCGTGCATTATTGGTTTTTTTAATTGGGAAATTGTGAAAATATTATAAATTAGTAACCTTGTTACTCATTTAGATGGATATTAGTATGTTTTAATGGTTAATTTAATTTATTTTGATGTGTAATTTTGAATAAAGTAGAGAATATTAGCCTTGTTACTTAATTAGTTGAAATTTGGTTTGTTATAATGGTTAGTTTTAAGTTGTTTTGATGGGTAATTTTGAATAAATTAGAGATTAGAAACCTTGGTATTAAATTAGTTGAATTTTGGAATGGTTAAATGGTTAATTTAAAGTTGTTTTGATGGGTATTTTTGATTGAATTAGAGATTAGTAACCTTGTTACTAAATTAGTTGAATTTTGAAATGTTTTAATGGTTAATTTTAAGTTGTTTTGTATGGGTAATTTTGAAAAAATTAGAGATTAGTAACCTTGTTAGTTTAGCAATTTTGAATAAATAAAATGAATTTTGAACAAAGTAGTGAATACATAGTTTAGAAACTGTTAGTTCGATGAATGATGTATTTTAGCTTAGAAATAAATTAGTAAATTGACATGTTATGAGAAAGAAATAGTACATACATAATATTAAACCTAATTTTTGTTTTTTGTTTTTTGTTTTCTAATATATAGATTCATATGTGAATTGAAGCACGAGTTTATCTTGAGGACTACATATTGAGCTCAAGTGGGTAGTTGTTATATTGGTATGACTTATAAACTTTACTTAGCTATATTTCTTTCTATTTATCCATTTAATAAAAGTTTATTCATGAAATTTCAACTTGTTTATTTTTTAATTGCATCATCATATGCCTAAATACCCGTTCAAGGCTTTCTCATTAGGAGAAAGTCTTGAATAGTCCCCGATTGGGACTGTTCTTGAATGTGTACTCTCACTTAGGCGGTGAATGTATGTTTTCTTTTCGATTTTAAGGAACACCTTGGCTTACCATTTTCTCACTATGTTCTCTAGGGACATATGTGGGTAATTAATTATATACATCCTGTACTTGGAGAACTAGGGGGAAATGCTGCCGGATTTTCCTTAAAATTGGAAAGTTGACATACATTCACTAGTGAGAGTAGACATTCAAGGATGGGTTAGGTTGGAATGATAAGGACCCTTTGGAATCATGCATTTTTTCACTATATGAATGATATATTCACGTTTTGTACTTGAATTTGATTTACATAAAATGTGTAGCAATTACACATTATTCATTATATGTTGCTATATATGTTTAGAGACAATTTACTAAATGGAGAAGGATCATGCTTGGATGTATGGTAGACGCGATACATTAGAATTTTGGAATAGGGTTCAAGAGTTTTGCGAGAGGGCTTTAGCTTATCAACGCAAACTGGGTGGCAAAGGCCTTTATTGTCCTTGTGTTGATTGTAATAATGTGAATGTGGTCGATAGTGTTGAAATCATTAGAGATCATGTATTATGTCGTGGGTTTAGTGAGCGCGGGGAAATTAGGTCGTTGACTAACCTCCTCATGACAAAAAAAAATTTATTATAATCCTAAACTAACCCCTAAAGAAGTCAAGTGGTAAGTTCAGAGTCGACCCACAAGGAACGATGTTGTTAGATTGTTCTCGATCTAATGCTTTAGCTACGCCGAATTCGGTTTATGGATATTGGACACTACAACTACACTAACACACATATAAATACCAAGATATTATAAAGTCTACTAGGGGCAAAGATCCACTTTGAAAAATTAACAAGTTAATGAGAATTCAATTGATAATAAATCATGCAAAGAAAGAATTAAAATGGGAATTAATTACACTCAAGAGCAATCTCTCAAATTTCTAGCCCAGATCCCTCATTGACTAGGTGCATAGAAGAAATTTATCCAAAATGCAATCAAATATATAAATTCTAATTCACAATCCCTTGTCAAACTAGAACTAATATGCAATCAAGTTCGCTATCATGGGAGATCAAATCAATCTTAAACAAACAACATGCCACCATTAATTCAATCAATTTAATCACACAATTATCATCAAATTTATCTCAAATAACTCAATTAACCATTATAAAGTTTCACTCAACAACTAGTAGAAGGAAATCTACTCAAACATGATTAACAAAGCAATTAAAGAAAGCATAAAGAGAAAAGAGAGTAAGAATGCTCATTGATATAAGATGGAGATCTTCAAATCATCAAATTCCTCCTTTAATTATCCAAAATCCATGAAAACCATTGTGTTTCTCACTTTCTCTCTCCAAAAATTTGAGAGTTTCTCTCTCTAAAAACCTAAAACTAACCTAAAAACTACTGAAAAAATCAATTCCCCCTCTAAAATGAGCAAAAAATCTATTTATAGCTCTTACTAAATTTCCTAGGAAGCTCCGCAACAAGTCGAGCAGCGCGTAAAGGAGCGGGCGCTCCAATTTTGTGCACGGGCGCTCCTAGCTGCAGAAAAATATGGAAGAATCGTTCCAGAAAGTTTGGAGCGGGTGCTCCTCAAAAGTGCGCGCTCCCTCCTCTCGGACTAGGCAAACTGCTCAGCTTCAAATGAGCATATCTCCCACGTTTTATATCAGAATTGGGAATATGACCTGTCGTTGGAAAGATCTTGAGATAAGATTTCATCTCCAATTGGAATTGCCCAAAAATGTTTTTTAGATCAAAATATATAGGCATTTGAAGTATGATCTTCGCAAATCAAGTGCACATTTCTTCATTACTTGTTCTTTTATGTTTTATATTTCTTCAATCTTGAGCAATGAACTTATCCAAGTGTTCCTAAACATACGAGTAAACCAATAAAGTTTAATCTAATGTCATAAGCCACCAAAATATGCAAGAAAAGCAAAAATTGAGCAATAACGACATTTCACACACTAACATGACAAATGTAGTAAAACGTTATTAATACAAAGTAAAAAGATAGAAAAACTATGAAAAACTAACTAGAAAACTCCTAAAAATAGCGACATAATTGACACTTATCATTTAGGCATTTATACCATTGTGGATTTGGCACGGAAAGTGGAGAGTACAGTGGGGATCTTGATCGGAATGATGTGCGTGTTAGAAGCAATGAGATTCATGTGGACGAGGAATACGAGAATGATGACCATATTGTTGATAATGGTGAGGATGGAGCCGATGATGATCAGGCGGATAAGGTCGAGGATGAACAAGTGGATGAGATAATGCATGGTGTTTAAGGTGGAGTGTTTGTGTTATTATCGGAGGCTTCCAAAAAGCCTTTGTATCCAGGGTGAAAAAAATACTCCAAACTATTGGCCGTGCTAACACTTTTCAACATTAAGTCGAAGCATGGGTGGACGGACATTAGTTTTACTTCTTTGTTGACCGCATTAAGTGATATGTTGCCCAATGGGAATGAAATTTCTAAGTCTTGCTATTACGCAAAGAAGCTCATGTGTCCCTTTGGATTGGAGTATAAGAAGATACATGCATGTCCTAATGACTTTATTCTGTATCGAAATGAGTATGAACAATTGCAGGAGTGTCCACTATGCAAGCGGTCGCGCTACAAGCGCATGAGTTGCAATCCTGGTACTGAGGGACCTCCTGCTAAGGTGTTGTGGTATCTTCCCATTATTCCAAGGTTTAAGCGTCTATTCTCAATACAAAAAGACGCTAAAAACTTGAGGTGGCATGCAGAGGGAAGAAAGAAAAACATAATGCTGAAGCATCCAGCTGACTCTCCACAGTGGAAGAACATTGATTTAAAGTTTGAGAAATTTGGTGATGAAGTCAGAAATTTAAGGCTTGGGTTGTGCACGGACGGGATGAATCCATTTGGCACTCTTAGTACCCAACACAGCACATGGCCGGTACTTTTAGTGATTTATAATTTTCCTCCTTGGTTGTGTATGAAACTTAAGTAGGTAATGCTTTCATTGCTAATAACGGGGCCTAGGCAACCTGTAAACGACATAGATGTTTACCTTGTGCCGCTTATTGACAACTTGAGAAGATGTGGGACGAAGGGGTTTCCGTTTTCGATGCTCATCAGAACGAGATGTTCACATTGCGTGCAGCCCTTATGTGGACCATGAATGACTTCCCTGCATATGGAAACTTGTGTGGGTATAAGGTCAAAGGGAAAAAAGCATGCCTTATATGTATTGATGACACATCAAGCGTATACCTTACTCATTCTCGAAAAGATGTCTACTTGCGGACTCGAAGGTTCCTTAGGCGTGATCACCCGTACCGTAGGCAGAAAAAGGCTTTCGATGGAACAGTGAAAGAGGATACTTCGCCTAGACCATTGACTGGTGCTGAGATTTGTGCTTGTGTGAAAGGGATACGAATGGTGTTTGGAAAATCAGAAAAAACGGTGGTCTCAGCTGCTCTGTTTAAGAAAGAATCAATCTTTTGGAAGCTTCCGTACTGGAGAGAACATGACGTTAGGCACTGTCTTGATGTGATGCATATAGAGAAGAATGTGTGTGATGCTCTTTTGGGAACACATTTGAATATCCAAGGCAAAACAAAGGACGGAAAGGGTGCACGGTTAGATTTAAAAGAGATGGGGATTTGTCCAGAATTTTGGCCTCAAGAAAAGGTTAGAAAGGGGAAGGAAACAAGAAAAGAAGATGAAAATGTTTCGAAAAAAGGGAAGGAGAAGAGCAAGGGAAAGGGAAAGGCCAAAGATGCGTCAAAGAAGAAAGTTGAGGGTAAAGGGAAGGATGGAAAGAATTATTTACCCCCGGCTTGCTATACACTGTCAAGGTTAGAGAAACGTAGGTTTTGTGCATGTCTGTAAGGCATTAAGGTTCCATCAGGGTACTCATCTAAAATGAAAAGATTTGTAACCTTGAATGGAGAATTGAAGCTGACAAGTATGAAATCCCATGATTGTCACATTATGATGCAAGTATTCATATTAATTGCAATCTGTGGTATTCTACCAAAGCACGTGAGGGAAGCGATTACAAGCCTTTGTTCGTTTTTCAGTACAATTTGTAGCAAAGTTCTTGATCCTTGTAGTCTAAATGCTTTGCAAGCAGATGTGATTGTGATTTTGTGCAAATTTAAGATGTATTTCCCACCCTTATTTTTTGACATAATTGTTCATCTGGTTCTTCATTTTGTGTGTGAGATTAAGTTGTGCGGTCCAATGTTCATGAGGTGGTGCTACCCTTTTGAAAGACATATGGGTACATTACAAGTTAAAGTACGGAACTGGGCTCACCCTAAAGGAAGTATGATGCAAGGGACTGATAAGTGGTTTATTTGACCACTTATAAAGTTGATTTAAACCCGATTTTGTAGTATTTTCCCCTCTTTCTAACCCGTTTTTGAATGAAAATGTTGTATCTCGGCTTCGCCTTTTCTTTGGTTGTGTTTGTCCATGTTTTGCAAGTACTATTAACAAGCACTCGAAGCATGGAATTATGTTCGAAGGCTTGAAGACAAAGAAGGGAGAGCCCGCTCCAGGGGAGCGGGCGTGCACCTCTCCTGGAGCGGGCGCTCCTCAACTTCAGCAACAATCTGCCCAAGTTCAGAGTCTGTTAGGAGCGGGCATGCTCCTGACCAGGAGTGGGCGCTCCTCCCTTTGAAGTTGAATTCTGCCTATGCTGTGGAACTAGGGAGCGGGCGTGCACCCTGTGAGGAGCGGGCGCTCCTCCTTGACACTTTAAAATCTAACTTTTCATTGAAGCAGCTGGAGAGGGCGTGCAGCAGAAAGGAGTGGGCGCTCCATGCTTAGGAGCCGGCGCTCCTCATTGTGGAGCGGGCGCTCCTCGGTGGGAATCCGTTTTCTTTTGACGGATTTCGCTATGTGTTTTGGGGAGTATAAATACTTCCCCTTTAGCTCATTTAGAAAAGAAGAGAATAGTAGCCTAGTTTTCAGGAATCTCTCTTAGTTTGAAACATTCCTTTTAATTAATTTAGCTTAGTTTTCATCAAATCAAATCATTGTATTAGTGAAGTTCAAGAATTATTCTCAAGGTTTGGCAACTTGTATTCAACATTTGAAGCTTCAATTAGTAATTTCTTCAACCTTCTTCTACTTAATTTCATATTCTATTTGGTATTTGCATGTTACTTGAATCAATTTAGTTCTTCATAATTCCTTGTTGGATGATAGTGAATTCGATTGTTAACCATTTTTCCCCAATTATTGAAGTAGTTTGAACCCTAATACTTGTTTGCGTGTTGATGAATATGAGTTGTTAGTAGTCTTCTTGTTAGGGGTTGGGTGAAGCTCGGCCTTTTGGGTTAATTATGCAAATGTGGGAGTAGCATTGATGTTTGCATTGCAATTAAATTGATTGTATGAGATTGCTTGTTAGTTCCTCGTGATAGGATTAGCTACCCTTTATTTAGGAGCTTGATAGCATTTTATGCTTAGTTTGACATGGAAATGTGTATGAAGCATGGTATTACTTATTGCAATTTGATTATGTATCTTCAATTGCTAAACTAATGAGGAATCTAAGTTTAGTAGTGTGAGTTGTTTTCTAATTACATGAGGTTGATCTTACATATAGTCCTTGCTATATCTTGACTATTTTACTCCCCATTTGTCTATTTGCCTTGGTTGAGTGAATCCCATTCCCTAGTGTCTTTAATACATCGTTTTAGAACCAAAATTTGTTTGTCTTTATGACGAACCCCAATTCACCATTGACTTCGAATTAGCTTAAGTGTTAAGATCTTTAGCAACCATATCCAGTTCCTTGTGGACCGAACTCTTACTTGTCATTATGCTTGGTTTGTATGATGTTTGTTTATAAGTGAGTTTGATTGAGTGTTGAATGTGCGACTGTTCTAACGCCCATCAAAATGGTGCCGTTGCCGGGGAGCGGTGTTGTTGATTGCTAATTGACTACTTGTGTCTAATTCACCATTGACTTCAAATTAGCTTAAGTGTTAAGATATTTAGCAACCATATCCCGTTCCTTGTGGACCGAACTCTTACTTGTCATTATGCTTGGTTTATAGGATTTTTGTTTATAAGTGAGTTTTATTGAGTGTTGAATGTGCGACCGTTCTAACCGCCCATCAAAATGGCGTCGTTGCCGGGGAGCGGTGCTGTTGATTGCTAATTGATTACTTGAGTCTAATTCACCATTGACTTCGAATTAGCTTAAGTGTTAAGATCTTTAACAATCATATCCCATTCCTTTTGGATCGAACTATTACTTGTCATTATGCTTGGTTTGTAGGATGTTTGTTTATAAGTGATTTTGATTGAGTGTTGAATGTGCGACCGTTCTAACGCCTATCAAAATGGGACACTTGGCAAGTACCAATTGAGCCACTCCCCGTGAATGTTCCTGGCCTTGACCAACCATCTCAACCTCGCCGCCATAGTATTTCTACCATTCCTAGATTTTTGGGCGGCTCCTCCTCTTCTTCTTCCTCCTTCGACCTTGAATCGGCCTTTCATCATCTCAATCTAACCAACCAAATAATTATGCAGGAAAATGAATATCAAAGCTATGTTTTTCAAATGTCCTATCAAAACCAAGTTGAGAGGGGAGACTTTCTCCCCTATGTCAACTATCCTCACCACCCCGTTCAAGAGGGGCCGGTTCCGGGTTGGAACAACAACCAACCCACCAACTCTTATTGGCAAGGACCTCGTAGCTCCATTTCGGAGTTACAATCCTTCCCTCCCTATGATTATACACAACCCGGGGGTTGTGATTTTAGGGGGGACCCTTCCTTTTCCGGCGATGTAGATCTCAACTATAACTACATGCCATCGCCGCCTAGGGAGGATGATCGAGAGTAGCCTTTAGACACTTGTTTTTACCATTCCCTTCTCTTCTTTCCCCATCATGTGTAACACCGAGGCCGGTGTCGAGTTCTAGCTTGGGAGGCAGATGTTTCTCATTGTGTCCATCTATCGTGGGAACGGTAATCAAATGTCTAGCTTGGGGGAAGTCTTAGGGTCTTTGTGTCTAGGGTAGTTTTCGGTTTTGATAGGAAATGTGCTTTCATGTGATGCTATTTTGTGCAATGTATGGAGAAGTTTGAGTTTGTATGTGGAATGTTTGGCATGAAAGGCTTATCTTAGCCTTTGGGACTTGTGGTAGGATTCATGTGTTATTATGTTCTAGATTGCATGCCTATTTTAGGATTGGTTGTGCTCTTTTCTCGATTTTATGGCATGTCTAGGCTAGAACAATTTCATGTTGATGTGTTTGTCTCACTTCTCCTTATATGTGTGCTTTGGAGCATCTTATTCTTATGATTAGGCTTTGGTATTTTACCTATTTTTGGTTGGTTTGTGTGATGGTCGATTGCATGGTATGGTTAGTTTGCTCTTGGTCTCTTGTGATGATGATGATTTATGATGATTGATGATGTTGGTCTTTCCCTAATATCTAAACTTCTTCTTATCTTCTAACCCCTAATATCCAAATTCTTTAATTAGTTCTCTTATCCCCCATTTTCAGCTTTCTACTTAAAAAAAAAAGGTTTGTTTTCCCTTTGATCGGTTTTCAATGATGATATTGGATTTTATGTGGTGGATGCTTGTTTTCTTTTTGTAGTAAAATTTTGAGCATGGTTTAGATGCCCTTGGTTGAACATAGAATTGGCTAGTATAGGCTAGTGTGAGGATAACTTTCCCGAATGTACAAGACTTAAATTCTAGGTTTGTGGTAAGATGGAGTCGCCTATCTCAAAAGGAATTTGATCCCCGAAAGGTAGTATTTGATCCCACATTGTTCCAAAAAAGCGAGGTTTTATTATTTTTCAAGCGAACTAAATTTTGCATGAGTGGCAAGGAATCCTCTTTGATTTGGTACCTAGATCGAGAACTTGTGACTCAACTCCCAAGACCGTGGCCTAAACTACTCTTAGTACTGATAAAAGGTGTCATGTATTGTTTATTCACAAAAGGGTTAAGGCATATTATTTGTCCTTATTTCTATTTTTACTATTTCTTTAATTTCTAGTTCTTTATAATTAGTAGTTAGTGATGTAAATACCCAAAAAAAAAAGAGAGAGAAAAAAAATAATGAATGAAGAATAAAAAGAAAAGGGAGATAATGCGAATAAGGAATGTATTGTCACCTCCCTAGCAACCAAATAAGCTTGGGGGTGTACTCTTAAAATTCATAGTTGCAACTTGGGTCAAGGTTAGAAGCCTCTTGGGGTTTGCTATTAATGATACATTTTAGTTGGCTCAAATCGCAAAACACTTCTAGTTTTATATATATGCCTTAACTTTGTGTCGTAGTCCTTAAGTCTTGTAATGATTAGGAGAGTAGTGGAAGCATTTGTCGGTGGAGGGAGTCGATTCACAAGCATATGGATATGGTACTTTTTCATTGAGATGTCGAGTGTTTTGAAACCCGCTTTATCTATTTTTTTCCGGCTCCTTCGAGGAGTCACGAGACACTACCATTAGGGGGGATTTGAACTTTGTGATGGGGACGCGGTAAGATATGTTGAATAGGCTTAAGTTGAGTATTTTCAGAAAGGTTAGCTAGGCCTTGGCTAGTCATGACCATGGTTGATCTTAAGCATATACCTCATGCTCGAGTTTTATTGCTTAAGGATTCTTGTATCTATACATGTGCTTTTCTTTTAGCAAATTGATCTTTTGGTTTGTTTTTGAGCAATGTGAATTGCTTGAGGACAAGCATTTGGCTAGCTTGAAGGTATTTGATAAGTGGTTTTATTTGACCACTTATAGTGTTGATTTAAACCCGATTTTGTAATCTTTTCCCCTCTTTCTAACATGTTTTTGAATGAAAATGTTGTATCTCGGCTTCGCCTTTTCTTTGCTTGTGTTTGTCCATGTTTTGCAGGTACTATTGACAAGCACTCAAAGCATGGGGTTATGTTCAAACGCTTGAAGAAATAAAAGGGAGAGCCCGCTCTAGGGGAGCGGGCGTGCACCTATCTTGGAGCGGGCGCTCCTTAACTTCACCAACAATCTGCCCATGTTTAGAGTATGTTAGGAGCGGGCGTGCTCCTAACCAGGAGCGGGCGCTCCTCCCTTTGAAGTTGAATTCTGCCTATGCTGTTGAACAGTAGAGCAGGTGTGCACCCTGTGAGGAGCGGGCGCTCCTCCTTGACACTTTCAAATCTGACTTTTCATTGAAGCAGCTGGAGAGGGCGTGCAGCAGAAAGGAGCGGTCGCTCTTGGCTTAGGAACGGGCGCTCCTCGCTGGGAATCTGTTTTCTTTTGACGGATTTCGTTATGTGTTTCGGGGAGTATAAATACTTCCCCTTTAGCTCATTTAGAAAAGAAGAGAAAAGTAGCCTAGTTTTCAGAAATCTCTCTTAGTTTGAATTATTCCTTTTAATTAATTTAGCTTAGTTTTCTTCAAATCAAATCATTGTATTAGTGAAGTTCAAAAATTATTCTCAAGGTTTGGAAATTTGTATTCAACATTTGAAGCTTCAATTAGTAATTTCTTCAACCTTCTTTTACTTAATTTCTAATTCTATTTGGCATTTGCATGTTACTTGAATCCTTTTAGTTCTTGATAATTCCTTGTTGGATGATAGTGAATTCGATTGTTAACCATTTTTCCCTAATTATTGAAGTAGTTAGAACCCTAATACTTGTTTGCATGTTGATGAATATGAGTTGTGAGTAGTATTCTTGCTAGGAGTTGGGTGAAGCTCAACCTTTTAGGTTAATTATGCAAATGTTTGAGTAGCATTGATGTTTGTATTGCAATTAAATTGATTGTATGAGTTTGCTTGTTAGTTCCTCGTGATAGGATTAGCTACCCTTGATTTAGGAGCTTGATAGCATGATATGCTTAGTTTGACATGGAAATGTGAATGAAGCATGGCATTACTTATTGCAATTTGATTATGTATCTTCTATTGCTAAACTAATGAGGAATCTAAGTTTAGTAGTGTGAGTTGTTTCCTAATTGTATGAGGTTGATCTTACATATAGTCCTTGCTATATCTTGTCTATTTTACTCCCCGTTTGTCTATTTGCCTTGGTTGAGTGAATCTCATTCCCTAGTGTCTTTAATACATCGTTTTAGAACCATAATTTGTTTGTCTTCTTGACGAACCCCAATTCACCATTGACTTCGAATTAGCTTAAGTGTTAAGATCTTTAGCAACCATATCCCGTTTCTTGTTGACTGAACTCTTACTTGTCATTATGCTTGGTTTGTAGGATGTTTTTTTATAAGTGAGTTTGATTGAGTGTTGAATGTGCGACCGTTCTAACGCCCATCAAGGACCGTGGGTGAGGTGATAGGTAACTTTGTGGCGGACTTCATAGCCCTTGCTCAACCTATTGGTCTTCCTACTTCTCGACATGAAGGTAGACTTGATGGTCAAGGCACAATTTGGTCGAAAAGAATGTCACCTGACCGAGATCAGTTCTTACAAGCACACCTTTATATGTTGCACCATATTTCTGATGTGCACCCATATTTAGATGAGCACATGGCTAGTTTGCGTGACGAATTTCCATCGAAAGGTGAAAGGGCACTTATGTAGTTGCATAATAAGAGGTTTGTTAATTGGTTTTGTGGTTGAGTAATGAGTCGATTGGATGATACTAATGTGAACGATACAGTTGGTGGCTTGCTTACGGTCCTAAGGATGATGTTCGTTCATTTGAGGGATATGACATCAATGGGTACACTTTTTGGACCGAGGGTCGTGATTTGAAATCTTCCTCCACCTAAAATAGTGGTGTAATGCTTGTGGCATCGTCAAGGGAGTTTGCAAGTGCTAAGGATAAATCACCTGTCGATGCAGAGTTGTCATACTATGGTCGAATTCAAGAAATATGGGAGCTTGATTATTGTAACTTTGAGGTGCTCTTTTAAAGTGTAAGTGGGTTGATAATATCAGGCGTAACGTCAAATATGAGGACTTTACTCTTGTATATCTTGGCCACTTGAATGATAGTGCGGAACCATTTATCCTTGCATCTCAAGGTAAGCAAGTGTTCTACGTAACTTACCTAGTCGATTCAAAGTGGTCTATAGTGCTAGCTGGAAAAAGAAGAATCCTAGGCATTGGAGATGTTGAGGATGAGGAAGAATATGATGCGTTTGATGATTCTGCACCTTTCACTATTCCTAGACCTGTTGTACTAAATGACATAGACAAAGAAGCAGGTTATATGTGATCAGACCACAACGAAAGAATTTCAGATTGAGATAGTATGATTAAAAGTTAGTAATGGTTTCATTGCAAATATAGTTTAGTTATCATGTATATAAGAGCATTAGTAGGCAAAAATGACCATAAATGACATAAATGAGCTTGTATTTGACCCAAATCTTTTGTTTTGTATATAAACTAACATGTTTCTAATTTGAAATTGCCTAAGTGTACTCATTATCATGCATATAAAAGGTTATAGGACTATAAGTAGGTGAAAATGGCTTAAATGACCTTCTACTTAACCCGATTCCTTTGTTTTGTGTATGAACTAACATTTAATTATTCTATGAACTCATATTCATTGTATTTAACATGTTTGTAGTTTGAAATTGCCTAAGTGTATTTATTATCATGCATATACAAGGTTATAGGACCATAAGTAGGTAAAAATGGCTTAAATGAGCTTCTACTTAACCCAATTCCTTTGTTTTGTGTATAAAATAACATTTAATCATTTTAACAACCCATATTCATTATATTTAACATGTTTGTAGTTTGAAATTGCCTAAGTGTACTCATTATCATGCATATACAAGGTTATAGGACCATAAGTAGGTGAAAATGGCTTAAATGAGCTTCTACTTAACCCAAGTCCTTTGTTTTTTGTATGAACTAATATTTATTAATTCTAACAACCCATATTAATTATATTTAACATGTTTTTATTTTGAAATTGCCTAAGTGTACTCATTTGCACTCATACTTTACTATACACTAATACACTAATTGACAGGTGCTTATATCTCATGGAGGACGATCATGACCCTCATTGTGTATAGGACATTGACAATAATGAGTATGAGGACGAGGATGAGCCTTATGATGTGAACAAGGAGGATGAATTGGGTGAGCTAGAGGACCAGGCTCAAGATGCGTTTGAGCGTAGGCTTAAAAAATTTGAAAATACAGCATGTGAGATTGTTGGTGAGAACCCGACTCCTGAAACTCATGGCTAAGGACAAGATCAAAACAACATAGGTGGTGGAAAAAGGGTAAAGGCACCGGCTCAAAGAAAGGGAAGGGGTCCGACGAGAAGTTTTAAGAAACCGGACGGTCCCATGGTCATGGAGTATGGCAACAACGGCCAACCCGGGGCCAAATGGCATCGACAATATGCTAATCAGGTTGGCATGTGTGCGCGGAAAATCCCCATTAAACTTGTAATGCGGAAAGTACCTCCGGGTTTGTTGGGATGATACAAGGGTAAGTGTGTTTTTGGCTCATTTAGACATTTTAAGAAACCTTAACCTTATGGTTGTTAGTAAATAGAAACTAATAATCGATTTTTATTTGTGCTTGCAGAGGCTGTTTTCTATTCCTAATGATCCCGAGAAGAGAAGGGTGTTTGAATCTTAATTAGCGTAAAGATTCAGAGGCTTTTTGTCCAACTTAACTAATGGATGGATCTACAAGAAGAAGAAGAAATCAAAGAAGAAGAAAGCTGATGAGGATGACCTTCTCCCTTGGCAAAATGGACGACCGTGTCAAAAGAAGACTGGGAAGAGTTCGTTAGAATGAAGACTCAAAAGAAATCCATTGTAAGTTTGTGTAAATTTGATCTCAATTAAATAATAGCTTGACTCTTTTTGTAGCAATGATACTAACATTCGTTTTTATGTAGGATCTTTGAGAGAAAAATAAAAAGAATGTAGAGATGAAGGAGTACGTCCATCGTATGGGGCCTAAGAAATTTGCTGAAAAGAGACCTGAGTGGATCGATAAGGGTTTATACCCTTAATCACTTCTAGTGGCATCGAAGGAACCCTCTAGTTCCACGATCACTACTTTAGTGAGTCGTGCTGGTGATTTCTTTTGTTCTCTCCATACGTTTGATAAGGAAACCGGAAAATGGGTCATTAAGGGTCCGGAAACAAAAAAAATGGCAGATAAGCTTGTAAGTTAAGTCACTTTTGCATCAAAATCACTATACAAACCATTAACTGTCTTACTGACATCCTTTTTCCTTTTGCTATGGCTTGAGCACACTCAAGAGATGGTGGAGGGCAAATTTAAACCAAGTATGGAGAATGACCCTTTCATCATGGCTTTGGGAAGGCCATACCATCCAGGGCGAGTAGTAGGTTTGGGAGGGTCATTTCTTGGATGGCAAAAGGTAATGGGTCCAGAATACAAGAAATCGGGTAGATCTCACCAGAGGAGTTGGATGCCAAGGTGACATCAATTAAGGAACAAGTACGCAAAGAGTTAGTAGATGAATTCAATGCTTGGGCAAAGTAGATGAACTTACCGACTTTGCCGTTCCTCGTGAGTACACCAGTCGACTCATGTTCTCAACTAAAAGGACAAGGAGAAGGAGATAGAAATGGAGGAGATGAGATACGTGGTGAAGATGTACCACCTGAGGTAATTTCAATCGGGTTATTAAAAGTTTTAAAATACTAAGTTAATTGAGATCTGAGGTCGCATGATTGATGTACTGTTGCAGGTTCCTAATCCTACACATGCGGACTCGAGGGAGTTGATAATCCAACACCGCATGAATATCCAAAGTTACGGGTGATTTGTAACCCTCTACCTTAATGAATTTCTATAAATTATCTATGCTGTAGTAAAAGACTTATTTAACAATCTTCTTTTTTTACTTTTTTAGGAAGACACCCGGTGTGCACTTCTAGCCCCGGGGCATGCAAAAAGTATGGAGTTGAGTTTCGTGGCGTATGGTAGTGCCCAAGCGACAACCGGTGCTACGGCGGGGCTAAATCATTACTCGGTTGGGATCGATTCGGTGGTTAAGGGGTTCAAAGACATCCCACTACCCGTACCGATAGATCAGGTTGAG
This sequence comes from Chenopodium quinoa, assembly GCF_001683475.1. NCBI lineage: Eukaryota > Viridiplantae > Streptophyta > Magnoliopsida > Caryophyllales > Amaranthaceae > Chenopodium > Chenopodium quinoa. Next base: position 805,390 of record NW_018744757.1, read on the forward strand.
ATAACAGAGCTTTGGCAAGCTATAGGTAGCTTCGTTGATTGGCCACGTGCGTGGGTCATGTTGATTAAGGAGGTAATTTATTAATTTCTCAATTTTTTTATTGTAAAATAACCGTTAGGCACTCTCTAAATGCACCTCTGAAAAAAATTCGCCGAAATAGCACGACTCCTTGGCCCCCATCTCTGATGCCGAGGAAGCGGCAGCCTCGGCAAGTGCTCCCTACGATGCTCTGGCCTCCGGAGCGGCTGCCCGGGCAGCTTTGACCTTAGCAGCCGCTGCCCGGGCAGCTTTGACCTTAGCAGCCGCTGCCCGGGCAGCTCTAGACTCGGCAGCCGCTGCCAGGGCTGCTCCGGCATTGAAATCACCTGGCTGCCTAGAGCACCCCAGGCAGCGGCTTCTAGGGCTGCTGCACCCCTGGCAGCGGCTACCTGGGCTGTTGAAACCTCGGCAGCCCCTGCCTGGCTGCTGCAACCTCGGCAGGCGACTGCCTGGGCTGCTGCAGCTTCGGCAGGCGACTGCCAGGGCTGCTTCAGCCTCGGCAACAGCCTGCCTGTGCTGCTGCAGCCTCGGCAACAGCCTGCCTGGGCTGCTGCAGCTTCGGCAGGCGACTGCCAGGGCTGCTTCAGCCTCGGCAACAGCCTGCCTGTGCTGCTGCAGCCTCGGCAACAGCCTGCCTGGGCTGCTGCAGCCTCAGCAGGTGGATGTCAGCGCTGTTGTGGCCTTGGCAGGGGCTGCCTTTGCTGTTTCGGCAGCGGGGGTGGCTCCCTCGGGTGTTTCGGCCTCGGCGGATGTTGCATATTTTTTTTAAAAAAAAATTTTGAGCCAAATTTTTTTTTTTCTCAACTCACTAGGCGGAATGGCTTCTCACATGCCTATTTTCTTCATTTCTAAACTTATGAACTCATTCTTTCTCAAACCATATCATAATTACACATTTATAAGTGAATGTGACTTGAAATGATATAAAAGAAGCTAATTTCTTTGTTTTTTTGCTCCATTTCATCAAAATAAAGCAATTTCTTTCCAAAACAGCTTCTCACTTGCCTATTTTCTTCAATTCTCAACTTATGAACTTATTCTTTCTGAAACCATCTCATAATTACATATTTATAAGTGATTGTGACTTAAAATGACATAAAAGAAGCTAATTTCTAAGTTTTTGGGTCCATTTCATCAAAATAAACCCATTTAGAGCCGAAATGGCTTCTCACATACCTATTTTCTTTATTTCTCAACTTATAAACTTATTCATTCACAAACCATCTCATATTTACATATTTATAAGTTATTGTGAGTTTAAATCATATAAAACAAGCAAAGTTTTAAGTTTTTGGGCGCATTTCATCAAAATAAAGCCATTTTGAGCCGAAATGGTTTCTCACTTGCCTATTTTCTTCATTTCTCAACTTATAAACTTATTCATTCTCAAACCATCTCATAATTACAAATTTATAAGTTATTTTGAGTTGAAATTACATAAAACAAGCAAGGTTCTAAGTTTTTGGGCCCATTTCGTCGAAATAAAACCATTTTGAGCCGAAATGGCTTCTCACTTGCCTATTTTATTCATTTCTCAACTTATAAACTTATTCATTCCCAAACCGTCTCATAATTACATATTTATAAGTGATTGTGAGTTGAAATTACACAAAATAAGCAAAGTCCTAAGGTTTTGGGCCAATTTCATTAAAATAAAGCCATTTTGACCCAAATTGGCTTCTTACAGGCCTCTTTTCTTCATTTCATAACTTATAAAATTATTATTTCTAAAATAATCTCATAATTACATATTTATAAGGGATTGTGACTTGAAATGACATAAAAGCAACTAAGTTCTAAGTGTTTGGGTCCATTTCATCAAAATAAAGCCATTTTGACCCAAATTGGCTTCTTACAGGCCTCTTTTCTTCATTTCATAACTTATAAAACTATTATTTCTTAAATAATCTCATAATTACATATTTATAAGGGATTGTGACTTGAAATGACATAAAATCTTATTCTTTCTCAAACCATCTCATAATTACATATTTATAAGTTATTGTGAGTTTAAATCATATAAAACAAGCAAAGTTCTAAGTTTTTGGGCGCATTTCATCAAAATAAAGCCATTTTGAGCCGAAATTGTTTCTCATTTGCCTATTTTCTTCATTTCTCAACTTATAAACTTATTCTTTCTCAAATTATCTCATAATTACATATTTATAAGTTATTGTGAGTTAAAATTACATAAAAAAGCTAACTTCTAAGTTTTTGGGTCCATTTCATCAAAATAAAGCCATTTTGAGCCGAAATGGCTTCTCACTTACCTATTTTCGTCGTTTCTCAACTTATAAACTTATTCTTTCTCAAAACATCTCATAATTACATATTTATAAGTGATTGTGAGTTGAAATTACATAAAAGAAGTTAAATTCTTAAGTCAATGGGTTCATTTCATCAAAATAAAACCATTTTAAGCCAAAATAACTTATAATATGCCTATTTTCTTCATTTTTCAACTTATAAACTTATTCTTCTTAAACTATTTTAGATTTTGCAGGGAAGCAAAACTTCAAAGAGAAAGAGGGTGGAAAATCCTAAAAGCATTGATCAACCTAAGAAAAAGCTAAGTGAACAAAGGTCCAAGAGTGAACAAGTGTCGAAGTTGCACTCTTCAAAAGGTTCACCCATGCAACCTACTCCACTAGTTGAAGACATTGTTCTTCAATTTCTCTCTGCTGACATGACATTTCTTCACAAACGTGATTGTCATTTGGTCGATCCCATGGAATTTGCACTTCCTACGGCAATGTTCCACTATGATGAGGATGCAGTTGCATGGATTAACAAAGAAGATGTGAAGGAATTTCTACATGGTGCAAAGCTTAACATTTCCCCCATTCAGACATTCATGAGGTACTTCAATGCCAACATAATCTACACTTTTTTCAAGTTATTCATATTTATGGTGATTATCCTACATGTGATTAATTATTCAATGTTCATGCACGCAGAGCACTACAGGAGCACTTAACTAAAACTGATTCTCCTTATAAAGTTGGGTGGTTATGCCCCGATCAGTTATCCACAACTAGAATCATAGGTAACCCCAATGACGTGTTGTACTATGTTGAGCAGAGTATCAGGGAATCAGCGCTTGCGGGAGACAAGTTCATATTCGCCCCATGTTATAAAGAGTAAGTCTAAACATGTCAAATTCAATCGATTTGGCCTCATTATATGTTAAATCCTAAATATTAATTTGCTTGCCTATTGTGAACTTATGTAGGGAGCATTGGAGCCTCATGGTGATTTGTAATTCCAATAACACAATTTATCACCTTCATTCAGCTCAATCATCAGAGAAGTGGCTCGTGAAGTCTATATTGCAAAAGTAAATATATATAGCTACCTAGTGATGTTTATTGCTAATAATAACTAATTAAGTAGTCAAACGACTAATCAAATTTGAATGTACTTTTATTTAATACAGTGTTATGAAGAAGCTACATTGTCGTGCTCCACAGGGTCCAACATGGAAGTCACCGTTGGTAATTTACATGATATTGTGATTATCTTCAAAATATGTGTTAGTAAATATTTGCTAATTTCCTTTGCATGTTTCATTGATGTGATTTGTTTGTCATATGCTAGTGCGCACAACAAGAAAATGGACTTGATTGTGCTTTGTATGTGATGAGATTCATGCTTGACATAGTGACTCGTTGTACGGACAATCAACATCTTGATGAGGTAAGTCCTAAAACTTAATGAAATGCTATATTGATATGATTTCTAGCCTTAGACACCTAATATTACCCAACATTAACATGTTATGAGTAATAAAAAGGTCATTTTGCAAGAAAGGTAGAAAATGGGCTGAATAGAAGTCATATGGGCCATATTTGGGCCATTTTGTGTAAATATACTCTTTTGATGTGATTTCATTCCTTATACACCTATAACTAGATAATATTGACATGTTATGAGATAAATAAAGTTCATTTGATAAGAATTGTTGAAAGTGGGAAAAGTAAAGTCATATAGGCCATATTTGGGCCATTTTGAGTAAAAAGCGTCTTAAACCTTGGTGACATATATGGGCCATATTTGGGACATAAAATGCTCTTTTGATTCAATTTTAGGGGTTATACACATAAAACAAGGTGACATTGACATGTTATGAGAAACGAATAGTTCATTTGATAAGTAATGTAGGAAATGGGCTAAATAGAAGTCGTATAGGCCATATTTGGGCCATTTTGAGTAAAATGCGTTGTTAAACTTAGTGAAATGTTATATTGATGTGATTTCTAGCCTTAGACACCTAATATTACACAACATTGACATGTTATGAGAAATAAAAAGGTCATTTGACAAGAAAGGTAGAAAATGGGCTTGCATACCCTTATCATATAGAAAATTGTTAATTCACTTGTATTTGATCATTTGCAAAAGTCCATGTCAAAAGATATTTGTTTGAAATTTTTAATTTGACTCTTTTCCAATGTTTTGGCTCATTTTTACCAAGAGTTTTGGGTCAAACTCTTAGGATACCCAGACGAGACCTCACTCGTCCTTATTGGCGACTTTGGGGTTTAAAGGGCTTGTTGTAGCTAAAAACAATCGTGGTTCCTACGAAAGTTAGTCTTAGTGAATATTCTTTTCTCTTTGTTCCCTTTTCTTTGTTTGAATAAGTCTTTCTTCCTAATTCTTCTTGCGTTTGTTTTGCTTGAGGATGAGCAAAAGTTTAGTTTGGGGGATTTTTGTGAGTGGCATTTATGGCACACATTTAGTTTCTTTTAGTATGAAATTTTTTACTTTTGCTTCTTTTTTATTTCCTTTTCTCTAGTTTTTACTTGTATTTTCTCTATTTTGCATTTTCTTTGGTTGCTTTCTTATTTTCTTGTTGGGGTTTGGTGAGTCCGACTCACCATGGAAACAACCCCGACCCAAAGAACCACTCGCAATTAATAAAACCATAAAGCATAACAAATAAACATAAAAGGATAAAATCGGAATTTACCTTTGAAGCGTGCTTTGCCCTCAAAGTCGGACTCTTACTTGAAAGATTAAGCTCCTAAAATACGCGAGCCTCCAACGGAAATCCACCTGCAAAAACTACTAGCGACTTTTAGGTCAGTTACCTCGAGGTTAGCGAGGTCCGACCAAAACCCGAGTATTATATGAGTTTAAGAGTTTTTGCTAATGCAATGATCTATTGAACTCCTACTCAAGCAAGGAATTCTCATGCCATACTTTGACTATTTATAAGGAAGGATAGCTTGTGAATTCCACTCATCTTTCGATGTGGGACTTTCACAAAAAGATCCCACATGGAAAGATTGATGAATTCAATCCTTAGTTAAATAAACCAAGGAACAAGTAACAAGTGTCACATGGTTAGGTGAGGACCACTTTCCAACTTGGTCCCCAAGGTATTTCACATGCAATGTGAACTAACCATGTGTCACCCAACCTTGAGCCCCAAGTTGGCTTCGGTTGGGCCATTTTATTTTGGCACGTGTCCATGACCCATCGCCCCGGGTCCACGGCCCTTGCTACATGTGTCGCCACAGTGGCGCGCTGCCTACGTGGCACGCTACCACTTGGTGGCTACCACTAGGTGGGGCCAACGTGGCGGCTGCTACATGGAGTTTTGCCATATGTGCTGCCACCTGGCACGCTCCTATTGGGCGCGCTTTCCTAGCCTTTCGAGTGGCTAGGATTTTACTTGTTACTTGAAACATTTTCTCGTCTCGCCAAATCCTAAATTTTGGCTCGACATTTAAGATTCTCCGACGCTCGGTTTCGACTCTCCATGATCGAATTACCAACGTCTAAATATTTAATACTCGGGCGACGAATTAATTTCTCTCGAATTAATTCGTCTAGTCGGTTCGTTTACTGCTAAGGGTGTGAGCCAAAAAGTTCAGTCAAGATTAAGATGTAATATTAATTATGCATTAATATTACTGATCGGAAGCGGCCTCTACCTAGGAATTTCGATCACTTGACCTTACTGAATATATTAGCTTTCTAATAATTCTTAACCCACTAACGGAATAGTACACTTGTTCAAAGGACACCATTCCTTTCAATCTCCCACTTGTCCTTCCGGACAAGTGCGCATTTAGTGTACAACCTTTTTCCTATGACGCATAATGTCTCTTCATGAACTATAAGGTAAGATTATTTTGTCATCCTTATTACGTCCAGAAGTGTTTCTCGATTCCGAGTCCGACTGTCAATAAAGACATGATTTCTGAAATCCATCTGAGCACGACCATGCATTTTCACAGTCTCGCTCTACGAGAGGCCTTGTATACAACAAAGACATCTTCCCTATTTTAGTAGGGGACATTCCCAGTCTTGTAATGTAGCTCCTCTTACTGAGAGGACCTAGTCGTCCGAGTGTTGCCGTTATAATCCCCTATTATGGCAGACGTTTGACAACATCAAAGCGGACTAGTACTCAAACAAGAGAACTCACAATACTCATGGTCGAGCAAATAGGTTCCGATAGCCATAATGAGAAGTATACTTATGACGATTTTTAATCTCTTAAAGTATTCTCATAGGTCGATCCAGTATGGTTCTAAACCAATTCCTATGCAAATGATTTATGACATTCATGTCCTCGTAGCACAAGAAGCGGTGATATTAATCAGACTACACGCTAATCTCAATTGGTCATTAATCGTCCATCATTTAAATGACCTCGATTATGGATAATTTTCCATAATAATATTTAACGTTCACTTAATAGGTGTTTCCTTATAAAGACTGGTCTTGATACCCTATTTTGAATATTCTAAGAATCGAATGGAATCATTATTTAATTCTAAACCATAATTAAATAGCAAACGGAGTGAAAAAATTACATGAAATTTTAAATTACTCCAAAACCTGAATGGTTCATCTTATGATAAATGGTTTTTTCCGAATAGTTTAAGAGTATCACTCTTTATAAAACTTTATAGAAATCACACCAAATCTAATATGCTTGATTTCTTTCATGCAATTGTGAATGTTGTCGTTCACTCATTGCATAGGTTTAGTTATAATTACTTTGCTAATCTTAGCATCTTCATTACTGATCACTTTCATAATAAGATGATAAAATTTGAGAGTGTCATGGATTATATGTGATTTAGGATTTATTGTCCAAGTGATGGCTCCCACTCATTTTCATGATTGAGACCTTCAACTTGACGACCTACAATCATTAACATCCAGCAACGAACTTTCCATAGAACATCTTCTTTATTATCGCCATTAAGGCAATAATATTCTCAACATATATTTTAGTAGACTTCCTGATGATGCTTTGCTTGGGTTTCATTCCAAACGACTCACGATGATTAAGGATACCCTAATCACTTGTGATCATGGAAATTTTCCTTAAATTCCTGCACATTACACATGGATCCACGTCCATGTTACCATTCTCAAGCAACGACTTATTGTTAGCTCGTGCTTATAAACATCTTCCTTGTTAAGGATCTAATCCTTATTAAGGTTTGTGCTTGTAACATCAATTCTCAAATCGTATTTGTTTCCACAAGTCAAGATCTCATCCTGTTACTTATCCAAGTACTTTGGATGTTCTTTGCCATAATCTAACGATCTATTACATAGATTCAGGTTGATTGGTACTATATACATACTTTAGATGCTCTATTCAAGTAAGTCGTACGACGATTCCATATCACAGCGTGCATGATGGATTAAATTGCTGAGTAATTCTCAATCTTATTCCATCAATTTTTCATTTTAGCTTATTTAGTTTCACCGAGTCTTTGCTAAACAGTTTGCCTAGCTTATACTTAGTTCAAACATTTACTTAGTTTTATACATACGGTTCAAAAGTCTTTCAAAGTCCTTCAATTTATGTTTAACACGGTAAACTCCTTTACACGTTCAAACATTTTATTAAGTCTATACAATAGAACTTAATACCCAATACGTACTAAGTATCGTCTTTTTCTTGGTGCATTGTCAAAAATACTTTCAAATCTAAGCATTTAGCATTTGATAGTTATTTCACAATAGAGTTCGTAAACTTCTCATTGGACCTTTACTTTTGCTCCCACTAAATTTCTTATTCATGTGAATTTCTATGTTTCTCAATAAGTCAATCCTCTTATTAACTTTATGAGAAAACATGTTCCAATTCCTCTATGCAATGCTTCCTTTAATCCCATGACAGATTCCTTGAGCTTGCTTTCAAATCTAACATTATTTAGATTTTCAAAACCCTTAGACTATTCCATAGTCACTTCCAAAATCCTATTTTGGGAAGGCGGTTTTGGTATCTATTTTGCTATATTTCATATGAGCAATTTTGCTAAAACAATCACGAAAAGACTTTAGCATTCCGATTGGTGAATAGGTTTTTATTAAAATCAACTCCGTGAATTTAATTGTATCCTTTTCATCCAATGTAGCTATGTTTGCATATACATTTCCACATTTGTTAGTTTTCTCCTTGAAAACTTATTTGCAATCGATGGGTCTTTCACCCTTTATGCAAATTAATCAAGTTTCAAACATGATTTTCAAACATGGAGTCTATCTCGGATTTTTATGGCCTCTAGCCGTTATTCAAAATTTGGATTTGTCGTAGCTATCTTACAAGAAATTATTCCTTTAATATCTAATAGTAAATAGTATGATTGTAAGACTTAGGTTTATTTCTAACTTAATAGAAAATTTATAGGATTCAACCCAAGCCTTTGGTGAATTCTATGCCTATACGGGGTTATTGCATCAAACACTGAGTTTCAAAGCGCTTCCAAAGCCCTTTGATATTCTTATCTTACTCGAAATTCTCAAAAGTTTTGTGAGAAATGAATTCTCTTTTAAGGCACTTGTAAAGTCCTTTTGAGTATTCTTGATCAAGTATTCTCACGAAGCCCTTTTAAGGTCTTCCGAGATTCTCAGTTCTAGTTTGTTGCTAAGCTCGATGGTCAACGAGTTCATTTTCCTCCCACTTGTTGTTTTGGAAACGTGTTATTTTCTAGAAAGGCACCACTTAGAGCAACAAACCCTAAGTTCTCAATTAGGTTGTGGAGGTAATGCCCATGGTCTCACTTGAATGCTTACAAAGAGACATGTATATTGTCTTTGGGTAAAAGTTCGTCGTGATGAAACAAACAGTTAGCTCCCACTTGAGCTATCTTAGCCTTTAATGAGCCATTAAGCTCCCACTCAAACACCTAGCTCTTGCTAAGCTGGTGAGCTCCCACTGAGTCACTTAGCTCCTACTAAGCCAATAAACTCCCACTGTGGCTAAGAGTTTTAGACATGTACTTGAAAAGACATTTAGAAGATAATTCTACCCATAACTGAATATGGCGTCCTTTCTTAGCTTTGACATTTTTTTAGAGTAACATTAGTCCTTCGTTCAAATCTTAAGAAATTTATAGGAAGGAATGTGATCCATCATTGTTCGAGTCATTTTTAAATGGCATCAAGGTCTCCGTGAAGACATACTATGTTCTTTGTGTAGTTATTTATGAAAATTTCAATTTCATAACTTTGTGATGGTCACGCTTGGGTCAAGCAATCATCGCTCGATCTAATCTAGACGTTTTGATATCTTGCCAAGTCGATTCTGTACTTTACTGAACTCTTGAACTATTCAAGGTCAAGTTTGTTCACATTTGATGAATATAGCCATATTCTTTCAAATTCTTTGTGAGACGTTGAAGTAAATGAATCCTCTTTAGCTTTCGGAGTCAATTGTCTATACCAAGAACAATAGCTCTTTACATTGTCGGTTTCAACAAGTAAGACTTGCTTATCTTAGAACACTTCCGAATTGATAAACTATCAAGAGCCTATCTAATAGAGCGTTGAGTACGTTCTTGTCGATGTGACATTGCTAAAGATGTTCGGAATGCAAATCATGCCCATGAATTTGAGCTTTTTCTAGTTTGTCATGCTAAGATAATTTTTGTTTATAATCAAGAATTCTTGAGTCATGGTTTAGACAACCATGCCATTCAAATATATTTGCAATTATTGCTCATTGCTTTGAATGTGAGTCTTTCCGTGTGTAAATGGATCAATTGCTGATTATGGAACACAATAAACATTTATTTGTTCCAGCCTTAGCTTAAAGGTCTTTAAACAAAGCATTCATCCTTACAACTGATGTAGCACCACTTGCTTCATTCTTAGCTTGTAACTCGATAACTTTGCTTATCTTCAATAGTTTGAGGTCACTTTCAAAGTGGAACACTTAAGCAGTATTCGATACTTGTGAAGATAACGAATTGCTAAGTTAACTACAATAATATGAACTCATGGTTTGAAATGGAATCTTATTCCTTTTCTTCGTTCATAATTCCTATATGTCTTATCATACTTTATCTCATAATCTTTTAAGAACCATTTCTTTAAGAGTCTTTGACTTTTATACTTTGTTAGGCATAATTAAGCATCTAATGCGCCGTAAAAAAAGTTCAATATTTTCCTTTAATTCACGCTTGAATTACTACATCAACGAGTGCTTCTCATCTATGTATTAAGCGAAAACATATGTTGGTTATCAATATTGACAATTTTAGTTTGCAACTCAATACTTCATGTTTTATCAAAACTACCTAGTATTTTGAATACATGATGTCCAATCGTCCTTTCGGAATTTGTTATAAAAGTCATTTATGAGAATTGTATTTTAGACATGCTTTACTTTTCTTTGAGAACCATTCTCAAATATTTCCTTTACCAATCATGGAAAGCAATACAGTTTGATTTGGAATTCTACAAATATAAGTGCAAAGTATAACCATTTATCAAGTAAATAACATAATAAGTTGAAAATTAAAAGGTATTCATGCAAATCTTCAATCTTATTAAACGTCTTATCCACGCATTAAAATTGTCCCCATTTGGTGAGAATAAGTCGATTCCAAGATCCAAAGAAACAAAGAGTGGTTAAGCATGCTTTGGCTTGTCTTAACACTCAATCTCCTATGGTAAGCTCACTCAACAATTTATTCACTTTGCCACGACATGTTAGGGCTCCATCACTCATATCGTTGAGTACAACCAAAACCAACTTGCATACCCGGTATGCCTTACGTTCCTTGGAGAGTTAGTGATGCCTCGCTTTGGCGTAGCCCACCACTACCCTCGTTCGGTTGGTAAGTGTTATTTTGGAATTGTAAGTTTTACTCAATATTTAGGGACCTAGGGTTTCTATGTTGGTTGATTTAAGTGAACTAAATTAATCATAACAACATTCGAAATCCTAAACATGCATCTAACATATAATTCATATGCATAAACATAAATATATATCGAAAAACATAAATAGAGATGCATTTGGCAACTAGCATGACCCCTTGAGATCTTCTAATCTTCAAAAGGTCTTCATTTGCAACATCATGGCTTCGTGTTCCAAGACTTGACCAAAATAAATGCAACTACTAGCATCTACGATTAGGACTAATCTAAATATTAAGGTACAAAAATACTCAACGGTTCGCAGACCGTATTTAGATTTACAAAACTACATCACGGATCACAGTCCGTATTTTCTATCCTAATCAGGCCCCACTAGTTGCCATTTCATAAAACCTGTGACAGAATATACATTTCATTCATCCATTCACTATTTGTGAATGGCTCATGCATTTTACAACGATAAACAAGTAACAATGCATAAAACACATGCCCGCACTAGTAACTAATCTAGGTGGTTAATCCGATTAACACGCCTAATTAAAACAAGTCAAAGTTGTTTTAACCGATTATATAAATAAGCGCAATTAATATTTGAAGCTCCCACTAAATTCCGCATCCAACTAAATTAATCCAATTAATTAAGCCGGTAAAACCCAAAATTTGTCAAAATAAATTTTACCAATGCCGCTCAAAAACCGAGGCCTAGCCTCTAAAATTTATTAAAATAATTAAAACCAAATTACATTAATAAAATATTTCAAACGGCAAAATAAGCAAACACGAAGCCAACCGTACTCAAGTGGTTCACACACTACATACGTCCAACAACCCCCGCACCATATGGCTTGGCGCACGTGCCTTCACCACCCCACGTAGCACTAGCTAGGTACACCCTAGTAGCATTTGCTACGGGTTACAAGGTGCTAGACACAAGGCCAAGGCTGCTTGCCCCTTTACACAAAAACACCAAGCACATACATGCACTAAACGCTCGCACACCCCATGCACATGGCTGCACGCATCGAGCATGCCCTTGGCAGCCACATGTGGACTACTAGGCAGCCCGGCTAGCCACAGGAAGCTTTGCCTCAATTTGCGTGCCATAGCCTCGGGATTTTAATCCCAAATTTCCGGTGAAAATTTATTAATTCTAAATTAATTTTAGAGCTAACTTTCGTGAGCAAAAATGAAAATTTAAACAAGTCTAACTTAAATAAAAATTCATCCAAGTGCATATAACCAAAATTATTTCTAAGAACCATTCTTTAATAAAATTGGTTTAACTTGGTGCAACAAAAATAAGAGAGCAATTACTCACTATCAATTTAATTAATCTTGAGTTTTTGACAAAATAAAAGGGAGTTCGAAAAATGAACATAAGTTCAATAAAGATTCCAACTTTAATACTTGTGAATCCTTGAAAAAATTATATCTTTCAATATGAAGATAAACAAATTTCTATTACAAGTTTCAAACTTTATGAATTCAATCAAATAAAAAATGATAAAATCAACAAAGTTCAACAAAAATTCATGGAATTAGTAACTTAAAGTTTCAATCACTTAACATAATTAAAGATGGAATCTTTAGTACTTGGAAGCCTCAAAGAACAACAATTTCACACTTAATGCAATTAGTTTGCAATTATGTGAAAAATAAAACCAAGCTTTCAAACAAAAATTACCACCAAGTAATCATGCCTCAAGAGGTTTAAAATTGCATATAAAATATGTATATGCAATTAATTTTCAAAGTTAGAAAGACTTAAAAATTTTCGTAAAAACAAAAAATCCCTCGAAAAGTGCACTTCTGGTCGTTTTTTGATTAAAAACCGAGTCCTAAAAGGGTAAAAATTTCTAGAACGCCTTTTCCACCCAAAGTTCACTATTTTTTGGTCAAAATCCGGGTTCATGAGCTAAAGACAGCTCTAATACGAGGTTAAAATAGATAAAACGAGCTACTAATCTAATTAGCAACTTAATACCAGAAAAAATTAATCCATAAAAACACCTTGAAAAATATTATGATTTTAAAAATAAACGAGCGAGGCTCCGATATAGCTGTTGGGGTTTAGTGAGTCCAACTCACCGCGTACACAACCCTGACCCAAAGAACAACTTGCAATTAATAAAACCATAAAGCATAACAAATAAACATAAAAGGATAAAATCGGAATTTACCTTTGAAGCGTGCTTCACCCTCAAAGTCGGGCTCTTACTTGAAAGCTTAAGCTCCGAAAATACGCGAGCCTCCTACGGAAATCCACCAGCAAAACTACTAGCGACTTTTAGGTCCGTTACCTTGAGCTTAGCGAGGTCCGACCAAAACCCGAGTATTATATGAGTTTAAGAGTTTTGGCTAATGCAATGCTCTATTGAACTCCTATTCAAGCAAGTAATTCTCATGCCATTCTTTGGCTATTTATAAGGAAGGATAGCTTGTGAATTCCACTCATCAATGTGGGACTTTCATTAAAAGATCCCACATGGAAAGATTGATGAATTCAATCCTTAGTTAAATAAACCAAGGAACAAGTAACAAGTGTCACATTGTTAGGTGCGAACAACTTTCCCACATGGTCCCCAAGGCATTTCACATGCAATGTGAACTACCATGTGTCACCCAACCTTGAGCCCCAAGTTGGGTTCGGTTGGGCCATTTTATTTTGGCCCGTATCCATGTCCCATCGCCCCGGGTCCACGGCCCTTGCCACATGTGTCGCCACAGTGGCGCGCTGCCACCATGGCGCGCTGCCTACGTAGCACGCTGCCACGTGGCGGCTGCCATGTGTGCTTCCACATGGTGTTTTGCCATGTGTGTTGCCACGTGACACGCTCCTATTAGGCGCGCTTTCCTAGCTTTTCGAGTTGCTAGGATTTTACTTGTTACTTGAAGCATTTTCCCCTCTCGCCAAATCCCAAATTTTTGCTCGACATTTGAGATTCTCCGACGCTCGGTTTCAACGCTCCAAACTCGAAATACCGACGTCTTAATATTTAATACTCCGGCGACGAATTAATTTCTTCTGAATTAATTCGTCGAGTCGGTTCGTTTACTGCTAAGGGTGTGACTCAAAGGGTTCAGTCAAGATTAAGCTGTAATATTAATTATGCATTAATATTATTGATCGGAAGCGGCCTCCACCTAGGCATTATGATCACATGACCTAACTGAATATATTAGCTTTCTAATAATTCTGAACCCACTAACAGAATAGTACACTTGTTCGAAGGACACCATTCCTTTCATTTCTTGCTTTTCTAGTTTATTTTGCATTTTCCTCTTCGATTGTTTGCTTTTCTAAGATTCTAGGAAGTTGGCGATGATCGAGAGGCTCAATGGCTGTAGACACCTAACTGTGTATCCCAAAAAACCAAACCCAGTGATGAATACTTTTCACATCGCTTGATTATCGAACGAAGTTAAAGTGTAAAAATTCTTGTGATGTAGTCCTTTTAATAAATCTTTCTTTCTTTTTTCGAAAATCTACTCTATTGATGGAGAAAGCTAGTCTTATTTAGCTTGGTCCATAATAAGGGTCCAATAATAGAGTAGTTTGGTCGAGCTCGCAAAGAGCTTTCTAATGATATGTTATAAGCCTAATTCTGGTGACTTATGAGGAAGTTATAGCCAAAATACTGAATTGGGTGTAAAATGGTTTTATGGCCCAATGGTCTAGTGGATGGCCCATTAATTATTATTTCTAAAGTTATTAGTATTGATTCTAATTTACTAGAATAGTCTAGAAGGTTATTAGAGTTAGGATTGATAATTATTTTTGTAGAAAATAATAAATTTGATTAGAAATAAAATAAGTGTTTTATTAAGATAAAATCTGATTTAAAACTAATAAACATGGAGTTTGATTTCTTAATTATATTAAGTATTGGATTCCGTACAAAGGCGCATTTTATATTTTAACCAGCGCCAAACGACAAGGTTGTCGCCAAAGGGACAGAGCCTGTCACCATGCGTGATGGTTGTCGTTTCGCTCTGGATCCTTTCGGTGGCGACAGGAGCCAGTTTTATTCCGATTCAAATTCTAATTCTTTTCTATCGTTTCCAGACTATTTTCTTTAAAAATAGAGTCGCATTTCCCCGTTTTCAATGATCAAGATTCACATTCATCAACAATCATGAATAATTTCTCTCAGGCAATAGCTTACTCTTCTCCCTCTTTCTAAACTTTTCTTTTTACAAAATTCCGCATTCACAAGTTCTAGACACCCCTAGCCAAGTTCAAAGTTGGCTTCACCCTAAACGTGAAATGTTGATAATTTTTTAGGGTTTGGCTTGGTCCCAAATCTCTATTTTGATTAATTAATTGTTTGATTTAATATTTTCATTGAAGTTACTAACGCGTGTATTTTGTTATGAGAAAGATATATGAGGCATCGAAGTAAGTAATTTTACTCTTATATTGATATAGAAATCGTGCTTTGATTGTTATTATTCAAAGTATCATGTTAGGATGCTTTTATTGCTTTCTAGTATCATGTTTAGGGTCGCTTCGTATTCTTTCATCTAACACGTTAGTATCATGCAAGGGTTAAAGCTTTGATCTTTTAATGTTTAGTGACATGTTAGGATTTGTTATTAATCTTTTTAGTATCATGCCAGGGATCTTGTTGTTATTATGTTTTGATGAGATTGGTATTATTATGATGATTGTTGTTATTATGTTTCTTGATATTATTGTTATTTCTTGATCACGTGCTCTCTTGCAGGATTAAAGGGAATTTGTACTTGTAATCACGGTTAATAAGATAATTAATAATATTGTTTAGGCTAATATGATTATAATTCAAATGATCTCCAATAATAGATTTGTTTGGGCATTAATATTCAACCAACATAGATTAAACCGGATTAGAGGTTAACATATTGAATGTATGTTAGTGTAGACATCTACTTTTGGCCTCCTGTCCCTACAGGAAGTGCAATGACAATAAATAAAGCCATCTTCGTGTTGGATCAAAGTGAAGAATACTTATGGATAACTGGTTAAGCCACAAAACACAAAAGACTAGCCCAAATTAAAGAAAAGTCAAAACAAAGGTCCAATTACCTAAACCCGATCATAATTAGGCTTAAGCCCGTGCTTAAACCCTAATAATGACGGATTTAGGAGCGCCTAGGTTAAAATTTAGTGTTGCCCCAGAAAAAGCCGTGCGATCTCACAAAGTCGCGCTGGGATGCCGCACGCAACTATTTTAGTTGTGCGCGACACCCACCACAACTTTTAGAGTTGCGCTACGGAAGATTTGTAATTATTCGAAAATTATACGAAAAATATAAAATATAATCTTACCATAAAGCAGCGCGCAAGACCAATAGTTGCGTTTCACATAGTAGCGCAACTCTATAACTTGCGCTGGGTTGCCGCATGCAACTTCATCTGTTGCGCGCGATACCTGCTGCAGCAGAAAGCTCAAAACCCTAAACCTTATCCTTCTCTATAAATAAGAGCTTAAACCGAGGCTTCAACAGACAGAAATTAACCTAAAACTCTGGCTAAATGATTTGTGAATATGTGCAACCTAGCCCTCTTGCCCTAAACACTCACCCTTTCGATACTTTGTTACTACGGTGGAGGTTCCCCAACAAGAAGATGTCCATAAGTGTTCTAAACAAAGATCTAGCAAAGAGAAGTGGTAAATTCCCGAGCACTTAATTAATTCACCTTTATTTTCTTGTTTAAAAGGACTTTAATTAATTAATTAGTGTTGTTTGACCACTTTTAAAATAATTAATTAATCAATTCAACATAGTATCTTACGTTAAATAAAGACTAGAATTGAATGAAATAATTGTTGGTTGATCACTTAAGTCAAGGCAAATCATGTTTATTTATTGTTCTTTCACGAATATTATTAAATAAGAATAACGACTTTTGCAATGTAATTCCTACGTGAATTAATGCTTGTAAATAAAATCAACTAACATAGTTTTAGATATCACGTTGCATATATTGTTTGGTGATGAAATTGTGAAAAAGGAAGAGCTAGTAGAGGTCGTACTAGGGCTAGGATGACGATTCCCCTCTAAAAGGAATGTTATCTTAGTACCCTCACTCCCGAACTCATTTCTAGTTTATAGACCAATTTGGGCATGGGTAAACTTATGATTTGTGCTAATTATTCCATGAACTCGACAGAGAAGAAAGGCATGAACGAGGTTTTTGAGTTTTTTCTAAAACTCATTGGCGACTCCTACTTGTTTCTTATAAAAAAGTGTGATGATAGAATAAATTCTAATTCAAGGTCCCCCAAATAGTTAGGAATTCAAATCCTACTACACCTTAACAAGTGTAAAGTCCTAGGCTTTTAAGTGGCCAAGGGCATTTAAGGAGAGTACCCCTTACGATGGGATCACCTTCGTTACTGTGGAGACTCCGCTGGGGACTTAGATGTTACATGATTAATTCGTAGTTATGGTCCAAGGTATCAACCACTAGGTTGCCTATGGGTTGTAACGAGAATTAACTTGGATAATCTCTAGTTAGAGAGTGAGACTTGAACGCATAATATCTTCCTTTTGCACAAAAGTAAAAACCAAACAAGCAGCATTGCATCATGCATAAGCACAACACACTTAAACCATTGGGGATTGACTCATTGACTAGGGGTCGCCAACACTAGGCGTCTATCCCAAAAACAATAACAATCATCCCACCCATATCACCATTAAAAGGTTGGGAGGGCGATGTCATGTGTCAACACGTTGAGTTATTGATTTATGCATCGTTTCTTAAGGTATGGTACCTTTGGACACCTAAGCCTTTTTTGACCTTAGAATGGCATTGCGTGAATCTTGACTTATAACATGCTTATGTGATTATGTGACTATGTGCAACGTGTTAGGATAGACTTCTTTTTTTTTTTTAGTTTGGTCTAGGTTCCCAATTACGAAGTTGTCTCTTTGTTATGTAGTTCCATATTCAAAGGATAACATAAAAAAATAAAGTAAAATACAAAGGGTCAAATAAAAAAAATCGATTAAAAAAACGCTCGAATTAAAAAAATACTACGAGCAGGTGGCGCGCGCAACTCAAGATGTTGCGCGACCCCTCCCAGTGCAAGTTACTTTGTTGCGCGCGACAGCCGCGCGCAACTAAGTAACTTGTGCGCGCCCACTAGACGAGTCAGTTTTGATTCCTAAAAAAAATAAAATTGACTCGTCCGAATAATATCTTCATTGAAGAATTGTTAAGGGCGTTGTTATCCGTTTGAGTATATTTTGCGTCATTTTTTCTTTTTTTCTTCTTTAAAAGTAAGAGTATCGATTTACTTATCCTTTCGTACTCCTTTAGGTCCGGTTTTCAAGCTTGGGAAAGAGGACCCTCGGCCACTCGCATTCTACGTATACCACCCAAAGATCAACCCCTTTCAAACCACTTTCATTCGACAACTAATCCTAGTACAACAACAATGACAACTGTCGAAGAACTTCAACAAGAGATTCTTTGTATGAGAGAAGAAAAGGCTCAAGAGGCCGAGGAGAGGAGAATTAAGAAGATGGAAAATGCTGAAAAGAAAAAAGTTGATGCATTATCCTTACAAGAAAAGATGGAGCAATTATCCATCAAAGAAAAGTCGCTAGAGAAGCTAGTTCTTCGTTCTACAATGGGGAACAAGTACTTTGACGCAGAAAAGTTTGCTCCTCCCCCAGGACTTTCTTTACCAGAAAAGTTCGTAGCTACGGACTTTGCCAATATTTAAGGTAACCAATAATCCACAAAATCATTTAATGTGCTTTACTGGCACTATGGCACTAAAGGGAGTTGATCCTAAGCTTTATGCTTTGACTTTCCCTTTTTCACTAGACCCAACCGCAAGAGAGTGGTATTATGGGCTAGATCCAAAATTCAAAGCAATATGGGATGATGTAGTTTCGGCTTTCATCACCCAATACGAGAGTAACGTAGAGTTCAAGTCAACTTTACATGAACTCGAGATGATTAAGCAAGGCGACGATGAAGGTTTCCTTGCTTTCTATGGTAGATGGCGAGAAAAGGCGGCCCACCTTGCCCAAAGGCCTCCCGAACTTGAGTTAGCACAAAAATTAATTGAAAATTGTCATGAAAAGTACAACAAACATCTACGTTACCTTGGTCTAGACACTTTTCAAATGGTCTTTTCTGTGGCTACTAGGATTGAAGATGATCTTGCTAAGGAAAAAGCAAACAAACCTCATTATCATCATCAACCTAAGAATAACTACAAGAAGGGGAATGATAATGCATCATCCTTTATTGGCATATTTACGACATCCACGCAATACAATAACACGAATCGATATGATGATCCTAGGAAAAGATGGACAAAAGAGAGAAAATTTACTCCATTTCCTGTAAGCTATAAAGAATTTCTAGAAAAACTATATGTAATAGGCTTACTTGCCCCAACAGGGTCAACACCACCCACTCCACCTAAAAAGAGGTTTCCTCAATGGAATAGTAGTGCTTATTGTGCTTATCGTAGAGGCGTTGGACATGATACTGAACGTTACTATGTTTTAAAGCACAAAATACAAGATTTAGTAGACGATGGGAGAATTCCCACGCCTAAACATAACAATAATGCATCCCCCTTAGGGGTATTTCACATCGAGGAAGAACATATGGGAAGTGACGCGTTCAATTCTTTAAACTATATCACACCCATAGGAGAAACTCTATCCACAATACTCATAGGGGCAACTAATGAATTATGTGGACTATGGGACGACGACTTTCAAGACTTATATGTCTCTAAGTATGCCGTCGTCCCACCTCCATCTTGTTTGAAAAATGAAACAAATGGAACGCTTGATTGGGATCATTTCTTGATGAAATCGCAAGACTTATCAAATCACTCCTTGGATGAACAATGGCATCAAGCACAACTCATGGAGCATCTTGAAATGGAGGCACATCCAAAGCCTCTAGAAGAAAGTTGGTTTATGAATCCTATGACTAACCCAAATGAGATAGATCATTTAACTCGTTCTGGGCGAATCTACCAAACACCACCACCAAATGGATCTTCGACCACACAAAATCAAACTCAAGGTCAAACACAAAATACAATACCACCTCCACTTGAGGTGGAAAATCCATTGGTCAAACAACTTCGCCAATCCAAGTCGAATGTTAGCATTTGGGAACTCCTAAGTACTTCTAAAAAACATAGGAATTGTCTCATGAACGCTATAACTGCCTTATTTTTAAGTAGAGACACAACCCCTCAGGATATTATTAGCTTGCTGCTTACTAGCGAGAAATCCGACAAGTCAATCGTTTTCACTAATGATGATTTGCCTTTAAAGGACCTTACCCACAACAATGCGTTATATTTAACTGTGGGATGCAAGGGACACAACATCCCTCAACCTTTGGTAGACAATGGGTCGGCTGTAAACGTATGCTCATTACAAACGGCAAAATACTTAGGCTTAAATCCAGAAAAAGATTTCCAATCAACACAACAAAGAATAAAGGCCTATGAAAATTCGAGAAGATCGGTGTGTGGAACTGTTAAGCTACCAATTACCATAGGCCCAATTCAAAAGATGGTTGAATTCCATGTTATGGACATAAAACCTACATTCAACCTTTTACTTGGATGTCCATGGATACACGAGCTTGGTGTAATACCATCCTCACTTCATCAAATGATTAGGTTGAACTGTTAAGGGCTTCCTATGACTATACATGCTTCTCCACTCAAAATAGCAATTAATGTTCAATCACTCTTAGAAATAAACCATGATAATGATGAAGAGGACATATGGGGATTTTCCGTGGAGCCAATCTTCACAATCGAAATGGAAGAAGACTTGGAAGAACCATTCAAGCTTGATCCATATTCCACTCGGATAGTAAACAACATCTTGCTTAAGAGTAGTTACTTTGTTGGGATGCCTTTGGGAATAGGAATGAAGAAATCTCTCTTACTTCCTATCCTAAAGAAAAGCTTCTCCTTTGGATTGGGATATAAAACAACCAAAGAAGAATTGAAGTCTCACGATGCCAAAAACAAAGCACGTAGAGACAATAATAAGAAAGGGATAATCACTTTACTCCCATCCTATCAACAAACCCTTAATGGACGATTCATTAGGGAGGGAGAAAATTACCCATGCTACGACTTTCCAGAACCCTTAGTTTTGGAAGGAATCAAGAAGCCTGGATCTGATATATTTCATGATTGGTACTTCTTGGATGACGATCTTAGTATCGTTAAATCAAAACACCCAACTCTAGGGTGCTCTGATGGGCAAGCATTTAACTTGCTATTTGGACTAGAGCAAAATCATGTCGCAACAATGACCAATCAAAACGCCATTCAAGATGAAGCCTTTAACCCAACCTCGTTGATCTACCCTTCAAACGAAACTTTTGAGCATGGATGAAGGAAATCTTTCAAATGGATCAATCACAAAGGCGATAAACTGGAGATCGTCACAGGCGAAGGGAAGATGTTTGAAGAATCAGACGACGAATCTATTGTAGACTCTAGGGAAGCTGAAAATCTAGGCCTTGTGGCCATTACTGAGTCTTTATTTTCTTGTTCTAAGGACAAAGATCCCAAAAAGGATTCTTCTCTTGATGTAATCTCTTTTGATTTTAATAATATGAGCTCTCTTTCCGAGTATATGCCTTCTCTTGAATTTTTCGAATACTCTAACAATCAATTTAATGAAGATGATAACATTAATAAATTGGTTGAATTAATGAATGAACGAGAAAAATAAGTCCCTATTGTTGAAGAAACTGAAATAGTTAATATAGGAACTAATGAAAAAAAGAGAGAAGTCAAAATTAGCTTAACTCTAAATCCGGAAGAGCGATCGACCCTCATATCGACGCTCAAAGAATTCGAAGACGTGTTCGCTTGGTCATACAAGTACATGCCTGGAATAGATAAGGAAATCGCGGAACATACCATTCACTTGGACCCTACTTCTAAACCAGTAAAACAAAAACTTCGATGAATAAAACTTGATGTCGCATTAAAAATAAAAAGAAGAAATACAAAAACAGTTGGACGCCTGTTTTATTCGCGTATGCAATTACCCAGAATGGGTAGCGAACATCATTCCAGTCCTTAAAAAGGATGGACAAGTTCGTATGTGTGTCAACTTTAGGGATCTTAATAAAGCTAGCCCTAAAGACAATTTTCCTCTACCACATATTGATATATTGGTAGATAACACGGCTGAACATGCGATGTTATCCTTTATGGATGGATACGCAAGTTACAATAAAATTTTAAGGGCAAAAGAAGATGAAGAAAATACATGCTTTATTATCCCTTGGGGTACGTATTGCTACCTAGTTATGCCATTTGGTTTAAAAAATGCAGGAGCTACGTACCAAAGAACGACTACGACTCTCTTGCATGATATGATGCATAAATAAATAGAAGTATATGTGGATGATATGATAGTGAAGTCCAAATATATAATGGGACATATAAAAGCTTTATGCAAATTTTTCACTCGCATAAAAGAATATAAAATGCGATTGAATCCACAAAAGTGCGCCTTCAGAGTCACTTCCGGCAAGTTACTCGGATACGTAGTAAGCACACGTGGCATCGAGATAGATCCCTCTAAAATAAAGGCAATTGTTGACATGCCTCACCCTCAAATAGAAAATGAAATTAGGGGATTCCTTGGTCAGTTACAATACATTAGTCGATTTATCAACAAATTGACTATGACCTATGAGCCAATATTTAAAAAATTGAAAAAAGAGGAGAAACATGAATGGGACAATCAATGCCAAAAGGCCTTTGAGAAAATCAAAGATTATCTCAATAGTCCACCAATTTTAGCACCACCAGTACCCAAACTACCTCTTAGGTTATACATTACAGTTACAGACACAGCCACAGGCGCCATGTTAGCAAAAGAGGAAGAAAAAGTCGAACGTGTAATATATTATATAAGCAAAAAAATTCATCCAATACAAAATAAAATATAGCACTTTGGAAAAGACAAGCCTAGCATTAGTGTGGGCAACCAAAAAGTTACGACATTATATGTTACCACACACTACTCATGTGATTTCTCAACAAAATCCGATAAATTATTTGTTTGAACAACCACACATACAAGGAAGGATATCTAGTGGTTGGTGATGTTGGCTAAATTTGAGCTAAAATATATTCCTGAAAAATCAATGAAAGGAAAAGTAATTTTCGACTTCCTAGGACAACATCCAATTCAAACAAGTCATGTAGAAACTACTCATCTTCCAGATGAAGAGATTCTCATGACACAAGATGACAAATGGGTAATATACTTTGACAGTGCGTCCAATAAAAAAGGATGTAGCATAGGAGTGTTACTCATAAGTCCAAAGGGAGCACATACTCTAATCTCTGTTAAATTAGAAGCAGCAGCTAGCATAGGTGTGCAAAAATTAGAGGTATATGAAGACTCCAGTTTGATTATAAATCATATATTAAAACAATGGAAAATAAAGAACTCCACAATGATATTATACAAAGCACACATAGAGCAACTCGTCGAGCATTTTGAACATAATGATTTTAAATATCTCCCAAGGGATGACAATCAATTTGCCTATGCGCTAGAAATATTATCCTCAATGGTAAACATTCCAGATCACTTAAATATGATGCCATTATGCGTTGATAGAAGAGAAGAACCAGCGTATTGTAACTTAATAGATGAAATAAATGACATTGAAGGAGAAAATCCTTGGTATGATCATATCCTCCAATATATTACTGATGGCACATATCCCGAAAATACTTCATTGAAAGACCAACGAGCCTTACGAACACTTGCGGCCCAATATGGTCTAATAAATGGTCAATTATACAAAAAAGGAACTAATGATCAAAGCTTATTATGTATAGGCCAACCGGAAGCCACACGCCTTATGGAAAATACTCACAAAGGTGTTTGTGGACCTCACATGAATGGAAAAATGCTTTCAAAAATAATTTCACGGCAAGGGTAATATTGGTCCACTATGGAACATGATTGCATACAATATCTTAAAAAGTGTCCACAGTGCCAAATGTTCGCTAATATACAACACCTTCCACCATGCGAACTATACAATCTCACTTCCCCTTGCCCTTTTTCGACTTGGGGAATTGACATAATTGGAAAGGTCTCTCCAACAGGATCAGGAGGGCACGATTACATATTATTTGCCATTGATTACTTTACTAAATGGATTGAGGCTGCTTCTTACGTGAATATCAATTCTAAACATGTCGCAAAGTTTCTCGAACGAAACATAATTTGTAGATATGGAGTTCCACATGAACTAATTACTGATCAAGGATCTCAATTCAAAGATGAAGTCGAGACCCTTTTAACTAATTATAAAGTAAAACATCTTCACTCATCCCCATATAGACCTCAAATGAATGGAGCTGTAGAGTCGGCAAATAAAAACATAACAGTCATCATTAAGAAAATGGCAGAAAATTACAAAGACTGGCCGAATAAACTACACTTCGCATTATGGGGTTATAGAACGTCTATACGAACATCAATAGGGGTAACTCCATACTCTTTAGTTTTCGGAATGGACGCAGTTCAACCAGTCAAACTGGAAATACCATCCCTATGCATCGTACTTGAAAGTAAGCTACCGGAAGCTAAATGGGTAAGAGCGAGGTATGAAAAGCTTTTATTCCTCGATAAACAACGATTAAGAGCTTTGCATCATGTACATGTCTACCAAAGGCGCATTGCGTGTAATTTTAATAAATGGGTAAAACCTAGAAATATTAAAAAAAGGTGACTTTGTACTAGAGGAGGTTTGGGGTCCACCAACCGATCCAAGAGGGAAATTCAAACCTAATTGGATAGGTCCCTACCGCATAATTGAAATCTTATTAGGAGGAGCCGTCAGATTAATGGGTATTGGAGGAGATGAAATTCGCCAATTAATAAACATTTATCGCCTTAAGAAATATTACATATGAAATCCGGATAAAACTCGTTCACTCATACAACAAACCTTACACTAGTAGAAAAATAACAACAGGCAGCCCCTAAATGGCACCGGTTCAGGCCAAACCGGTGGCCAAAACCGGTCTAGAAATGGGTGGGATTTTAAACCAAGAGCAATGGCACCGATTCAGCCCAAACCTGTGCCAAAAATGCAAAGGGCACCGGTTTGAACCGGTGCCATTTTAAAAAAAAAAAACCCCGCCTCTTTTCCTTCTTCCTTCTCTTTCTATTTCATTCATTTTGGCTGCTTCAATTCTCTTCTCTCTTAATTGTTCGATTCCTGCAAGCCCTCACCTGCGAAACCCCTCACCTCACTTGCACTCTTGCCGCCACCGTTGCCGGCCACCATCACCGCCGCCACCCCTGCCCTTCTCTTTTTCCCCTATCGTGATTTCTCCCCTCAGCTCAACCCCCTCCACTGACCTCATCTCTTCTTTTCCCTCTTCATTCCATGGCCGCGCCACCGCCCTTAAGGTCGCCGCTGAGCCACCGCACCACCGACCACAGCTACTACTCCTTCTCTCCTCCCTTCAAGCTACATTAAACTACAAGAATTGTTAGGAAAATTAAAATTTAGGTTAGAATATAATTTTACTTCAATTTGTTTCAATTACTGGTTTTTTTATTGGGAAATTGTGAAAATATTAAAACTTAGTAACCTTGTTACTCATTTAGATGGATATTAGTATGTTTTAATGGTTAATTTAATTTATTTTGATGTGTAATTTTGAATAAAGTAGAGAATATTAGCCTTGTTACTTAATTAGTTGAAATTTGGTTTGTTATAATGGTTAGTTTTAAGTTGTTTTGATGGGTAATTTTGAATAAATTAGAGATCGGAAACCTTGGTATTAAATTAGTTGAATTTTGGAATGTTTAAATGGTTAATTTAAAGTTGTTTTGATGGTTTTTGAATAAATTAGAGATTAGTAACCTTGTCACTAAATTAGTTGAATTTTGAAATGTTTTAATGGTTAATTTTAAGTTGTTTTGTATGGCTAATTTTGAAAAAATTAGAGATTAGTAACCTTGTTAGTTTAGCAATTTTGAATAAATAAAATGAATTTTGAACAAAGTAGTGAATACATAGTTTAGCAATTATTAGTTTGATGAATGATGTGTTTTAGCTTAGAAATAAATTAGTGAATTGACATGTTATAAGAAAGAAATAGTACATACATAATATTTAACCTAATTTTTGTTTTTTGTTTTTTGTTTTTTAATATATAGATTCATATGTGAATTGAAGCACGTGTTTAGCTTGAGGACTACATATTGAGCTCAAGTGGGTACTTGCTATATTGGTATGACTTATTAACTTTACTTAGCTATATTTCTTTCTTTTTATCCACTTAATAAAAGTTTATTCATGAAATTGCAACTTGTGCATTGTTTAATTGAAAATAAATACATCAATATATAGAATACTTGCATCATCATATGCCTAGATACCCGTTCAAGGCTTTCTCATAAGGAGAAATTCTTGAATAGTCCCCCGTTGGGACTGTTCTTAAATGTGTACTCTCACTTAGGTGGTGAATGTATGTTTTCTTTTCGATTTTGAGGAACATCTTGGCTTACCATTTCCTCACTATGTTCTTTAGGGACATATGTGGGTAATTAATTATATACATCCTGTACTTGGAGAACTAGAGGGGAAATGCTGCCGGATTTTCCTTAAAATTGGAAAGTTGACGTACATTCACTAGTGAGAGTAGACATTCAAGGATGGGTTAGGTTGGAGTGATAAGGACCCTTTGGAAACATGCATTTTTTCACTATATGAATGGTATATTCACGTTTTGTACTTGAATTTGATTTACATAAAATATGTAGCAATTACACATTATTCACTATATGTTGCTATATATGTTTAGAGACAATTTACTAAATAGAGAAGGATTGTGGTTGGATGTATGGTAGACGCGATAAATTGGAATTTTGGAATGGGGTTCAAGAGTTTTGCAAGAGGGCTTTATCTTATCAACGCAAATTGGGTGGAAAAGGCCTTTATTGTCCTTGTGTTGATTGTAATAATGTGAATGTGGTCGATAGTGTTGAAATCATTAGAGATCATGTATTATGTCGTGGGTTTAGTGAGCGCGGAGAAATTAGATCGTTGACTAACCTCCTCACGACCAAACAAAATTTATTATAATCCTAAACTAACCCCTAAACAAGTCTGGTGGTAAGTTCGGAGTCGAACCACAAGGAACGGTGATGTTAGATTGTTCTCGATCTAATGCTTAAGCTACGCCAAATTCGGTTTATGGATATTGTACACTACAACTACACTAACACACATACAAAGACCAAGATATTATAAAGTCTACTAGGGGAAAAGATCCACTTTGAACAATTAACAAGTTAATGAGAATCCAATTGATAATAAATCATGCAAAGAAAGAATTAAAATGGGAATTAATTACACTCAAGAGCAATCTCTCAAATTCCTAGCCTAATATACAATCAAGGTGCATAAAAGAAATTTACCCAAAATGCAATCAAATATATAAATTCTAATTCATGTCAAACTAGAACTAATATACAATCAAGTTTGCTATCATGGGAGATCAAACCAATCTTAAACAAACAACACGCCATCATCAATTCAATCAATTTAATCACACAATTATCATCAAATTTATCTCAAATAACTCAATTAACCATTACAAAGTTCCACTCAACACCTAGTAGAAGGAAATCTAGTCAAACATGATTAATAAAGCAATTAAAGAAGGCATAAAGAGAAAATAGAGTAAGAATGCTCATTGATATAAGATGGAGATCTTTAAATCATCAAATTCCTCCTTTGATTATCCAAAATCCATGTAAACCATTGTGTTTCTCACTTTCTCTCTCCAAAATTTGAGAGTTTCTCTCTCTAAAAACCTAAAACTAACCTAAAACTACTGAAAAAATGAATTCCCCCCTCTAAAATGAGCAAAAAATCTATTTAAATCCCTTACTAAATTGCCTAGGAAGCTCCGCAGCAAGTCGAGCAGCGCGTAGAGGAGCGGGCGCTCAAATTTTGTGCACGGGTGCTCCTAGCTGCAGAAAAATATGGCAGAATCGTTCCAGAAAGTTTGGAGCAAGCGCTCCTCAAAGGTGCGCGCTCGCTCCTCTCGGACTAGGCAAACTGCTCAGCTTCAAATGAGCATATTTCCCACGTTTTATATTGGAATCGGGCATAAGACCTGTCGTTGGAAAGCCCTCGAGATAATCTTTCATCTCCAATTAGAATCGCCACAAAATATTTTGTAGGTCAAAATATATAGGCATTTGAAGTATGATCTTAGCAAATCAAGTGCACGTTTCTTCATTACTTGTTCTTTTATGTTTTATATTTCTTCAATCTTGATCAATGAACTTATTCAAGTGTTCCTAAACATAAAAGTAAACCAATAAAGTTTAATCTAATGTCATAAGCCACCAAAATATGCAAGAAAAGCCAAAATTGAGCAATAACGACATTTCACACACAAACATGACAAATGTAGTAAAACATTATTAAACCAAGTAAAAAGATATATAAACTATGAAAAACTAACTAGAAAACTCCTAAAAATAGCGACATAAATGACACATATCATTTAGGCATTTATACCATGTGTGGATTTGGTACGGAGAAAGTGGAGAGTACAGTGGGGATCTTGATCGGAATGATGTGCGTGTTAGAAGAAATGAGAATCATGTGGACGAGGAATAAGAGAATGATGACTATATTGTTGATAATGGTGAGGATGGAGCCGATGATGATCAGGCGGATGAGGTCGAGGATGAACAAGTGGATCAATGAGATGTTGCATGGTGTTGAAGGTTGAGTGTTTGAGTTATTATCAGAGGCTTCCAAAAAGCCTTTATATCCAGGGTGTAAATAATACTCCAAACTATCGGCCGTGCTAACACTTTTCAACATTAAGTCAAAGCATGAGTGGACGGACATTAGTTTTACTTCTTTGTTGACCGCATTAAGTGATATGTTGCCCGATGGGAATGAAATTCCTAAGTCTTGCTATTACGCAAAGAAGCTCATGTGTCCCTTTGGTTTGGAGTATAAGAAGATACATGCATGTCCTAATGACTGTATTCTGTATGGAAATGAGTATGAACAATTGCAGGAGTGTCCACGATGCAAGCGGTCGCGTTACAACCGCATGAGTTGCAATCCGGGTACTAAGGGACCTCCTGCTAAGGTGTTGTGGTATCTTCCCATTATTCCAAGGTTTAAGCATTTGTTCTCAATATAAAAAGACGCTTAAAACTTGAGGTGGCATGCAGAGGGAAGAAAGAAAAACATAATGCTGAAGCATCCAGCTGACTCTCCACAGTGGAAAAACATTTATTTGAAGTTTGAGAAATTTGGTGATGAAGTCAGAAATTGAAGGCTTGGGTTGTGCACGGACGGGATGAATCCATTTGGCACTCTTAGTACCCAACACAACACATGGCTGGTACTTTTAGTGATTTATAATTTGCCTCATTAGCTGTGCATGAAACGTAAGTATGTAATGGTTTAATTGCTAACAACGGGGCCTAGGAAACCTGCAAACGACATAGATGTTTACCTTGGGCCGCTTATTGACAACTTGAGAAAGATGTGGGACGAAGGGGTTTCAATTTTCGATACTCATCAGCACGAGATGTTCACATTGCGTGCAGGCCTTATGTGGACTATAATGACTTCCCTGCATATGGAAACTTGTGTGGGTACAAGGTCAAAGGGAAAAAAGCATGCCATATATGTATTGATGACACATCAAGCGTATACCTTACTCATTCTCGCAAAGATGTCTACTTGCGGGATCGAAGGTTCCTTAGGCGTGATCACCCATACCGTAGGCAGAAAAAGGCTTTCGATGGAACAATGGAAGAGGATACTTCTCCTAGACCATTGACTGGTGCTGAGATTTGTGCTCGTGTGAAAGGGATACGAATGGTGTTTGGAAAATCAGAAAAAAAAAAAACAGTGTTCTCAACTGCTTTGTTTAAGAAAGAATCAATCTTTTGGAAGCTTCCGTACTGAAGAGAACATGACGTTAGGCACTGTCTTGATGTGATACATATAGAGAAGAATGTGTGTGATGCTCTTTTGGCAACGCTTTTTAATATCCAAGGCAAAACAAAGGACGGAAAGGGTGCACGGTTAGATTTAAAAGAGATGGGGATTCATCCAGAATTGTGGCCTTAAGAAAAGGTTAGAAAGGGGAAGGAACCGAGAAAAGAAGATGAAAATGTTTCGAAAAAAGGGAAGGAGAAGAGCAAGGGAAAGGGAAAGGCCAAAGATGCGTCAAAGAAGAAAGTTGAGGGTAAAGGGAAGGATGAAAAGAATTATTTACCCCTGGCTTTCTATACATTGTCAAGGGTACAGAAACGTATGTTTTGTGCATGTCCGTACGACATTAAGGTTCCATCAGGGTACTCATCTAACATGAAAATATTTGTAACCTTGAATGGAGAATTGAAGCTAACAAGTATGAAATCCCATTATTGTCACATTATGATGCAAGTATTCCTACCAATTGCAATCTGTGGTATTCTACCATAGCACGTGAGGGAAGAGATTACAAGCCTTTGTTCCTTTTCAATACAATTTGTAGCAAAGTGCTTGATCCTTGTACACTAGATGCTTTGCAAGTATATGATATTGTGACTTTGTGCAAATTTGAGATGTATTTCCCACCCTCATTTTTGGACATAATGGTTCATCTAGTTCTTCATTTGGTGCATGAGATTAAGTTGTGTGGTCCAGTGTTCATGAGGTGGTGCTACCCTTTTGAACGACACATGGGTACATTACAAGATAAAGTACGGAACCGGGCTCACCTTGAAGGAAGTATGATGTAAGGGACCGTGGGTGAGGAGATAGGTAACTTTGTGGAGGACTACATAGGCCTTGCTCAACCTATTTGTCTTCCTACTTCTAGACATGAAGGTAGACTTGATGGTCATGGCACAATTTGGTCGAAAAGAATGTCACCTGACTGAGATAAGTTCTTACAAGCACACCTTTATGTGTTGCACCATGTTTCAGATGTGCACCCATATTTAGATGAGCACATGGCTAGTTTGCGTGATGAATTTCCATCTAAAGGTGAAAGGGCACTTATGCAGTTGCATAATAAGAGGTTTGTTAATTGGTTTAGTGGTCGAGTAATGAGTCGATTGGATAATACTTATGTGACCGATACAGTACGGTGGCTTGCGTACGGTCCTAAGGATGATGTTCGTTCATTTGAGGGATATGACATCAATGGGTACACTTTTTGGACCGAGGGTCGTGATTTGAAATCTTCCTCTACCCAAAACAGTGGTGTAACGCTTGTGGCATCGTCAAGGGAGTTTGCAAGTGCTAAGGATAAATCACCTGTCGATGCAGAGTTGTCATACTATGGCTGAATTCAAGAAATATGGGAGCTTGATTATTGTAACTTCACGGTTGCTCTTTTCAAGTGTAAGTGGGTTGATAATATCAAGCATAACGTCAAATATGAGGACTTTACTCTTGTAGATCTTGGCCACTTGAATGATAGTGCGGAACCATTTATCCTTGCATCTCAAGCTAAGCAAGTGTTCTACATAACTGACCTAGTCGATTCAAAATGGTCTATAGTGCTAGCTGGCAAAAGAAGAATCCTAGGCATTGGAGATGTTGAGGATGAGGAAGAATATGATGCGTTTGATGATTCTGCACCTTTCGCTATTCTTAGACCCGTTATACTAAATGACATAGACAACAAAGCAGGTTATATGCGATAAGATCACAACGAAGGAATTTTAGATTGAAGTAGTATGATTAAAAGTTAGTAATGGTTTCATTGCAAATATAGTTTAGTTATCATGTATATAGGAGCATAAGTAGGAAAAAATGACCATAAATGGCATAAATGAGCTTGTATTTGTCCCAAATCCTTTGTTTTGTATATAAACTAACATGTTTCTAATTTGAAATTGCCAACGTGTACTCATTATCATGCATATACAAGGTTATAGGACCATAAGTAGGTGAAAATGGCTTAAATGACCTTCTACTTAACCCGATTCCTTTGTTTTGTGTATGAACTAACATTTAATCATTCTATGAACTCATATTCATTATATTTAACATGTTTATAGTTTGAAATTGCCTAAGTGTACTCATTATCATGCATATACAAGGTTATAGGACCGTAAGAAGGTGAAAATGGCTTAAATGAGCTTTTACTTAACCCAATTCCTTTGTTTTGTGTATAAACTAACATTCAATCACTTTAACAACCCATATTCATTATATTTAACATGTTTGTAGTTTGAAATTCCCTAAGTGTACTCGTTATCATGCATATACAAGGTTATAGGACATTAGTAGGTGAAAATGGCTTAAATGAGCTTCTACTTAGCCCAAGTCCTTTGTTTTGTGTATGAACTAATATTTATTCGTTCTAACAACCCATATTAATTATATTTAATATGTTTTTATTTTTAAATTGCCTAAGTGTACTCATTTGCATTCATACTGTACTATACACTAATATTGTTTTATGATTGCTTTGACAGGTGCTTATATCTCATGGAGGACGATCATAACCCTCATTGTGTAGAGGACATTGACGATGATGAGTATGAGGACGATTACGAGTATGAGCCTTATGATGTGAAAAAGGAGGATGAATTGGGTGAGCTAGAGGATTAGGCTCAAGATGAGTTTGAGCGTAGGCTTGAAGAATTTGAAATTTCAGCTTAACGTGCACCGCCTATTGAAAATACAGCATGTAAGATTGTTGGTGAGAACCCGACTCCTGAAACTCATGGCTAAGGACAAGATAAAAACAACATAGGTGGTGGAAAAGGGGTAAAGGCACCGGCTCAAAGAAAGGGAAGGGGTCCGACGAAAAGTTTTAAGAAACCGGACGGTCCCATGGTCATGGAGTATGACAACAACAGCCAACCCGGGGCCAAATGGCGTCGACAATATGCTAATTAGCTTGGCATGTGTGCGCATAAAATCCCCATTACACTTGTAATGCGGCAAGTACCTCCGGGTTTGATTCAAACCTTTTGGGATGAAACAAGGGTAAGTGTGTTTTTGGCACATTTAGACAATTTAAGAAACCTTAACCTTATGGTTGTTAGTAAATAGAAACTAATAATTGGTTTTTTTGTTCTTGCAGAGGTTGTTTTCTATTCCTAATGATCCCTAGAAGAGAAGGGTGTTTGAATATTTATTAGCGGAAAGATTCAGAGGCTTTAAGACCAACTTAACTAATGGATGGATCTACAAGAAGAAGAAGAAATCAAAGAAAAAGAAAGTTGATGATGATGACCTTCTCCCGTGCCAAAAATGGCCGACCGTGTCAAAAGAAGACTGGGAAGAGTTCGTTAGAATGAAGACTCAAAAGAAAGCCATTGTAAGTTTGTGTAAATCAGATCTCAATTGAATAATAGCTTGACTCTTTTTGTAGCAATGATACTAACATTTGTTTTTATGTAGGAACTTCGAGAGCAAAATAAAAAGAATGCAGAGATGAAGGAGTAAGTCCATCGTATGAGGCTTAAGAAATTTGCGGAAAAGAGACCTGAGTGGATCGATAAGGGTTTATACCCTAAATTGCTTCTAGAGGCATCGAAGGAACCCTCAGTTCCAGGATCACTACTTTGGTGAGTCGTGCTGGTGATTTCTTTTGTTCTCTCCATACTTTTGATAAGGAAACCGGAAAATGGGTCATCAAGGACCCGGAAACCAAAAAAATGGCAGATAAGCTTGTAAGTTAAGTCACTTTTGCATCAAAATCACTATAAAAAGTATTAACTATCTTACGGACATCCTTTTTCCTTTTGCAACGGCTTCAGCACACTCAAGAGATGGTGGAGGGAAAATTTAAACCAAGTGCGGAGAATGACCCTTTCATCATGGCTTTAAGAAGGTCATACCATCCAAGGCGAGTAGTAGGTTTGGGAGGGTCATTGCTTGGATGGCAAAAGGTGATGGGTCCAGAATACACGAAATCGGGTAGATCTCGAGCCACTGTTAACTCACCGGAGGAGTTGGATGCCAAGGTGGCATCAATTAAGGAACAAGTACGCAACGAGTTAGTAGGTGAATTCAATGCTTGGGCGAAGCAGATGAACTTACCGACTTTGCCGTTCCTCGCGAGTACACCGGTCGACTCATGTTCTCAACCAAAAAGACAAGGAGAAGGTGATAGACATGGAGGAGATGAGATACGTGGTGAAGATGTGCCACCTAAGGTAATTTCAATTGGGTTATTAAATGTTTTAAAATACTAAGTTAATTGAGATCTGAGGTTGCATGATTGATGTACTGTTGCAGGTTCCTACTCCTACACATGTGGACTCGAGGGAGCTTGATAATCCAACACCGCATGAATATCTAGAGTTACAAGTGATTTGTAACCCTCTACCCTAATGAATTTCGTTATATTATCTTTGCTTTAGTAAAAGACTTATTTAACTATCTTCTTTTTGTACTTGCTTAGGAAGACACCCGATGTACACTTCTAGCCCCGGGGCATGCCAATAGTATGGAGTTGAGTTTCGTGGCGTATGGTAGTGCCCAAGAGACGACCGGTGCTACGGCGGGGCCACATCATTACTCGGTTGGGATCAATTCGGTGGTTGAGGGTTTCGAAGACATCCCACTACCCGTACCGATAGAGGAGGTTGAGATAACAAAGCTTTGGAAAATAATAGGTAGCTTCGTTGATTGCCCACGTGCGTAGGTCAACTTGATTAAGGAGGTAATTTATTTATTTCTCAATTTTTTAATTGTTAAATAACCGTTAGACACTCTCTTACTACACCTCGGAAAATAAAACCGCCGAAATAGCACGACTCCCTGGCCCCCATCTCCGATGCCGAGGTAGCGGCAGCCTCGGCAAGTGCTCCCTGCGCTGCTCCGGCATCCAGAGCGGCTGCCCGTGCAGCTCGAGCCTCGGCAGCCGCTGCCCGGGAAGCTCCGACCTCGATAGCTGCTGCCCGGGCCGCTTCGGACTTGTCAGCCGCTACCGGGGCTGCTCCGGCATCAGAATCGCCTGGCTGCCTGGAGCACCCCAAGCAGCCGCTGCAGGGGCTGCTGCACCCCTGGAAGCTGCTGCAAGGGGTGCAGCGGCAACGGCTGTAAGGGCTGCTGCACCCCCGGTAGCGGCTACCTGGGCTGCTGCACCCCTTGCAGCGGCTACCTGGGCTGCCTCAGCCTCGGCTGCAGCCTGCCTGGGCTGCTGCAGCCTCAACAGGCGGCTGTCGGCGCTGTTTGGCCTTGGCAGGGGCTGCCTTCGCTATTTCGGCAGCCGGGGAGGCTCCCTCGAGTGTTCCGGCCTCGGCGGAAGTTGCATATTTTTTTTAAAAAAAAATTTGAGCCAAATTTTTTTTTTCTCAACTTACTCGGCAGAATGGCTTCTCACATGCCCATTTTCTTTATTTCTAAACTTATGAACTTATTATTTCTCAAACCATATCATAATTACATATTTATAAGTGAATATGACTTTAAATGACATAAAAGAAGCTAATTTCTATGTTTTTTGCTCCATTTCATCAAAATAAAGCAATTTCTTTCCAAAACGGCTTCTCACTTGCCTATTTTTTCTTCAATTCTCAACTTATGAACTTATTCTTTCTCAAACCATCTCATAATTACATATTTATAAGTGATTGTGACTTAAAATGACATAAAAGAAGCAAAGTCCTAAGTGTTTGGGTCAATTTCATCAAAATAAACCCATTTAGAGCCGAAATGGTTTCTCACATGCCTTTTTTTTTATTTCTCAATCTATGAACTTAATATTTCTCAAAACATATCATAATTACATAGTTATAAGTTAATGTGAGTTGAAATGACGTAAAAGAAGCTAATTTCTATTTTTTTGGGTCCATTTCATCAAAATAAAGTCATTTTGAGCCGAAATGGATTCTCACTTTCCTATTTTCTTCATTTCTCAACTTATAAACTTATTCATTCTCAAACCATCTCATAATTACATATTTATAAGTGATTGTGAGTTGAAATTACATAAAAGAAGCAAAGTTCTATGTTTTTAGGCGCATTTCATCAAAATAAAGTCATTTTGAGCCGAAATGGTTTCTCACTTGCCCATTTTCTTCATTTCTCAACTTATAAACTTATTCATTCTCAAACCATCTCATAATTACATATTTAGAAGTGATTGTGAGTTGAAATTACATAAAAGAAGAAAATTTCTAAATTTTTAGGCCCATTTCATCAAAATAAAACCATATTGAGCCGAAATGGCTTCTCACTTGCCTATTTTCTTCATTTCTCAACTTCTAAACTTATTCATTCTCAAAACATCTCATAATTACATATTTATAAGTGATTATGAGTTGAAATTACATAAAAGAAGCAAAGTCCTAAGTTTTTGGGCCCATTTCATCAAAATAAAGTCATTTTGACCCAAATTGGCTTCTTACATGCCTCTTTTCTTCATTTCTAAACTTATAAACTTATTATTTCTAAAATCTTCTCATAACTACATATTTATAAGTTATTTTGACTTGAAATGACATAAAATAAGCTAGGTTCTAAGTTTTTGGGTCCATTTCATCAAAATAAAGCCATTTTGAGCCGTAATGGATTCTCACTTGCCTATTATCTTCATTTCTCAACTTATAAACTTATTATTTCTCAAACCATCTCATAATTACATATTTATAAGTGATTGTGAGTTAAAATTACATAAAAGAAGCTAAGTTCTAAGTTTTTGGGTCCATTTCATCAAAATAAAGCCATTTTGAGCCGAAATGGCTTCTCACTTGCCTATTTTCTTCATTTCTCAACTTATAAACTTATTCTTTCTCAAACCATCTCATAATTACATATTTATAAGTGATTGTGAGTTGAAATTACGTAAAAGAAGCTAATTTCTAAGTTAATGGGTTCATTTCATCAAAATAAAACCATTTGAAGCCAAAATAACTTATAATATGCCTATTTTCTTCATTTGTCAACTTATAAACTTATTCTTCTCAAACTATTTCAGATTTCACATGGAAGAAAAACTTCAAAGAGAAAGAGGGTGGAGAAGCCTAAAAGTATTGATTAACCTAAGAAGAAGCTAAGTGAACAAAGGTCCAAGAGTGAACAAGCGTCGAAGTTGCACTCTTTGAAAGGTTCACCCATTCAACCTACTCCACTAGTTGAAGACATTGATCTTCAATCGCTCTCTACTGACATGAACTTTTTTCACAAACGTGTTTGTCGTTTGGTCGATCCCATGGAAGTTGCACTTCTTAAGGCAATGTTCCACTATGATGAGGATGTAGTTGCATGGATCAGCAAAGAAGATGTGAAGGAATTTCTATGTGGTGCAAAGCTTAACATTTCCGTCATTCATACATTCATGAGGTACTTAAATGCCCACATAATCTACACTTTTTTCAGGTTATTCATATTTATGGTGATTATCCTACATGTGATTAATTATTCAATGTTCATGCACGCATAGCACTACAGGAGCACTTAACTGAAACTGATTCTCCTTGTAAAGTTGGGTGGTTATGCCCCGAGCAGTTATCCGCTACTAGAATCATAGGCAACCCCAATGACGTGTTGTACTATGTTGAGCATAGTATTAGGGAATCAGCGCGTGCGAGAGATAAGTTCATATTCGCCCCATGTTATAAAGAGTAAGTCTAACCATGTCAAATTCAATCGATTTGGCCTCATTATATGTTAAATCCTAAATATTAATTTGCTTGTCCATTGTGAACTTATGTAGGGAGCATTGGAGCCTCATGGTGATTTGTAATTCCAATAACACAATTTATCACTTTCATTCAGCTCGATCATCGAAGAAGTGGCTCGTGAAGTCTATATTGCAAAAGTAAATATATATAGCTACCTAGTGATGATTATTGCTAATAATAACTAATTAAGTAGTCAAACGACTAATCAAATTTGAATGTACTTTATTTACTACAGTGTTATGAATAAGCTACATTGTCGTGCTCCACAGGGTCCAACATGGAAGTCACCGTTAGTAATTTACATGATATTGTGATTATCTTCAAAATATATGTTAGTAAATATTTGCTAATTTCCTTTGCATGTTTCACTGATGTGATTTGTTTGTCCTATGCTAGTGCGAACAACAAGAAAATGGACTTGATTGTGATTTGTATGTGATCAGATTCATGCTTGACATAGTGACTCGTTGTACGGACAGTCAACATCGTGATGAGGTAAGTTCAACATCGTGATGAGGTAAGTCCTAAAACTTAATGAAATGCTATATTGATGTGATTTCTAGCCTTAGACACCTAATATTACCTAACATTGACATGTTATGAGAAATAAAAAGGTCATTTAGTAAGAAAGGTAGAAAATGGGCTGAATGGAAGTCATATGGGCCATATTTGGGCCATTTTGTGTAAATATACACTTTTGATGTGATTTCATTCTTTATACACCTATAACTAGATAATATTGACATGTTATGAGATAAATAAAGTTCATTTGATAAGAATTGTAGGAAGTGGGCAAAGTAAAGTCATATAGGCCATATTCGGGCCATTATGAGTAAAAAACGTCTTAAACCTTAATAAAATTCTCTTTTGATTCAATTTTAGGGCATATACACATAAAACTAGGTGAAATTGACATGTTATGAGAAAAAAATAGTTCATTTGATAAGTAATGTAGGAAATAAGCTATATAGAAGTCGTATAGGCCATATTTGGGCCATTTTGAGTAAAATGCGTTGTTAAACATAGTGAAATGCTATATTGATGTGATTTCTAGCCTTAGACCCTAATATTACCCAACATTGAAATGTTATGAGAAATAAAATGATCATTGACAAGAAAGGTAGAAAATGGGCTGAATAGAAGTCATTTGGGCCATATTTGGGCCATTTTCTGTAAATATGCTATTTTGATGTGATTTCATTCCTTATACATCTATAACTAGATACTATTGACATGTTATGAGATAAATAAATTCCATTTGATAAGAATTGTAGAAATTGGGCAAAGTAAAGTCATATAGGCCATATTCAGGCCATTTTGAGTAAAAAGCGTCTTAAACCTTAATAAAATGCTCTTTTGATTCAATTTTAGGGCTTACACACATAAAACTAGGTTTCAATGACATGTTATGAGAAATAAATACTTCATTTGATAAGTAATGTAAGAAATGGGCTACATAGAAGTCATATAGGCCATATTTGGGCCATTTTGAGTAAAATGTGTTGTTAAACTTAATGAAATGCTATATTGATGTGATTTCTAGCCTTAAACACCTAATATTACCTAACATTAACATGTTATGAGAAATAAAAAGTTCATTTGACAAGAAAGGTAGAAAATGGGTTGAAAAGAAGTCATATGGGCCATATTTGCGTTAATATGCTCTTTTGATGTGATTTCTTTCCTTATACACCTATAACTAGATAATATTGAAATTTTATGAGATAAATAAAGTTAATTTAATAAGAAATGTAGGAAATGGGTAAAGTAAAGTCATATAGGCCATATTTTGGCTATTTTGAGTAAAAAGCGTCTTAAACCTTAATAAAATGTAGTTTTTTGAATTAATTTTAGGGCTAAGACACATAAAACTAGGTGACATAGACATGTTATGAGAAATAAATAGTTCATTTTATAAGAAGTGTTGGAAATGGGCCAAATAGAAGTCATATATGACATATTTGATAAAATACATGTTGTTTTGCCTAATTAATTAATTCGAACATAATTTTTTTGTATTTCAAGTTTTGCAAGGTCCAAAAGGATGGTCCTTTGACAATCAAGGAACTTAATGAAGTTTGTGACATGTTGGCGTCTTTTATCACCTTCAACATGTAAATGGAATTTTAATTGTAAATTTATATTAACTTTTGAACTATATTATTATTCATTATTTACTTACTATCATTTGTATATATATATATAACACTTTTTTTTATTGTATTGCGTTTGGGAATATTTATATCTATATATATATGAATTCTTGTTTTTAATATTATTTGTATCTTATTATAATATTTAATAATATTATTATTATTAGTAATTATAATAATAATATTATTAATTATTTTAATTAATATTATTGCTGGAATTACAGGTTATTATTAATGCTGGAAATAGGGTGTTTTTTTTCATATTATTGCACGAAAAATGGAAAAAAAAATATATACATATATATATACGAGCTGCCACCAAAAAATATTTACGCGGGAGTTTATTTTAGGCACTGGTTAACCGGTGGCCAAAATAGTGAAAGGCACCGATTTTGAACTGGTGCCAAAAAGGGGGGTAATTCGCACCCTCCACATAGAAACCGGTTCAAACCGTTGCCTTAGACCGGGTTTGAACCGCTGCCTATTGCTACTTTTCTACTAGTGTTAATTAGCATTCAATTGAAAGATTCTAAGTGTTATGCATTTTACCGAATAACACGGTAAAATACATAACACTTGAGGGGGTAATTTAGAAATAATAAATCGTTCTAAGTGTTCAACTTTTTTCGAACATTACGAAAAATCTTCACACTTGGGGGGTAATAATATGAATTTTTAAAATAAATTTTTTCGAGACATTCGTAGCAGAGGCGTCGCGCGCAACTGGAATAGTTGCGCGCGGATGTCACACGCAACTAATTTTGTTGCGCACGACAGGCTTGCGCAACTCCAGAAGTTGTGCGCGCCACCTGATGACGAACTACGCACCCGATTTTTTTTTCGTTTGAATGAAGTTGCGATTTCTACTTACGATGAAAAGAGGGTGCTTCTTAAATATAACATATAGTCGGAAAATAAAATTAAACTTTGATTTAATTCTTCTAAACAAGGTTTGATTAATCCTTTCATTTAATTTCTATCTAAGAGATTAAAGAAAAAATGAAAAAGAAAAAAGAAAAACAAACACATAAAAATAAATAAATAAATATAACTACGCAAAGATCTGATTTTGTAATGAGAATACGTAGGCAATCTTTATGATTCG
This sequence comes from Chenopodium quinoa, assembly GCF_001683475.1. Lineage (NCBI taxonomy): Eukaryota > Viridiplantae > Streptophyta > Magnoliopsida > Caryophyllales > Amaranthaceae > Chenopodium > Chenopodium quinoa. The sequence goes on from NW_018744757.1 coordinate 846,520, forward strand.
GTCATATCAAAATATAAAAATATGAAGCTGATTTTATTTCATTCAAAATTCAAAAGAGAGACATTATTGAACTAGATAGTAAAACGAAAAAAAAAACATAGTAGTGATTACACTTTATTCGAAAAAAAAACTAATGGTAAAACTGTGTAACACTCTAAGGTTTTACTATGTCCTCGATTGTCACGGATGATGGAGGAGTAGTTTCCATCGCAGCATTTTCAGAAACCTTGGAGCTTTCCCCTACACTCTTCTTTTTCAATTTTGGGATTGGGGCCTTTGCAACCTGCTTTCCTTTCCCTTTGACTATTGGGGCTTTCTTGTGTGTATTTAGTGAAGGTTCTTTAATTTTCACACCATGTTTCGCAGGTTTGGAGGGAGCCTTTCTTTTTGTTTCCTTCGAACGAGCCTTAGGGGACGAGACGTCTAACTTTCTTCTAACTCCTTTGTTTTGACCACTAGGAGCAGTAGTAGTGGTTGAATGCATCAAAGGCTTAAGTGGATTACGAGCGATGGCACCTTGAAGTTGAGATCAAGCCTTGTTTAATTCACCCTTATCCGCCGCATTCATCCAAACCTTGTAAAAGGAAGATAATGTGATACTCGCAAAAGGATTTTGTATTACCCATTTAGGAAGACTTGTCCAATGTTCCATCCAACGAGCAATCCTTTCTGGTTTAAAAGTCACATCTTTAGGGGCATCACAATCTTGCGGAGGAATATATTGCCTCATCCCGTATTTTCTCATCACCCTACAAGGAAAAATATAAGTAGTGCTAGATAGGCCTACAAGCCTAATGTAAGGGAAATTGAGACTATTCCCAATCATACTATTTATGTTCCACCAAGGAATCACAAACCGTATGTTAGGAACTCCATAACAGAAAAACGACGTCCATTCCTCTTCATTCTTATGCTTATAAAGGATTCGACATCCAGGAAATGTCTTTACTCCATTAGCCTCAAGGTTTTGAGGCTGATCAACAATTCACAAACGCTCGATGAGCCAAATCTGAAAAAAAAATTATTTCGCGATTTATTACACGAGCAAGTGGCGCGTGCAACTAAATCAGTTGCGCGAACCCTTCGTGCGCAACTCAGAAGATTGCGCTGGTCATGCCAGCGCAACTTCTTGACTTGCGCTGATAAACGCTGGAAAAAAAATTAAAAAAATTTGTACGTGTAATAGGAGTGGTCTTCCCGTGAAACCTTTTTCGTTAGGATCTCCTCTAAGGCAATTCAAGCACAGAACAATTTCCGCCAAAACCAAAGGAGGGGTGAATGACACCCCTTTATTTGCTCTACTATGGACATCGAATAATCTCTGTATTCTTTTCCTGTCCTAAGTAAATAATTAACAACAAGACAATAACATAAAGCACGAATTTTAAAGCGTTGTTTAGTCATGTTGTCACGAGGGGCGACGAAGTGTTCAATAAATTGAATTAAATTCACGCCATCTTCGATTCCTATGTTGGTCATATCATTGTCGGACAAACCAAAAAATCTTTGGAATATAGGTTTGAGATCCGACAAGGTAGGCCAATAAGTCACATGGAGAGTGTTTGTACGGAAACCTAGCAAGGCCTCGAACTCAACAGGAAGGGGGACAATTTCATCCCCTCTAAACAAGAAAAGATGGTGGTTAGAGTCCCAATGGTTGACTGCGGCATGAAGAAAATCAAAGTTAACCACTAATTGCATATAATTCAATTAAGGGTCCAAGTGATAAATTTTGAAAACGAGTTTGTGCTCGGTTGAAAGGTAAGTGACCCATTGCTTCAAACGTTGTTCAAAGGTCTTCACCATTGTTCAAAAAAAAATAAATTTGAGAGAGAATAAGATTTTAGAAAGATTAATTCTTTTTAATTTCTTATGTTACTTGCGAATGAATGTGAGATGATCAAAAGCCTACACAAAACCACGTTTAAATAGACCCCAGAGTGGCAAATTTTCGGTAAATTCAGTTTAAAGGAAAGTTCACTGACAGGTGGCACGCGCAACTCCTGAGTTACGCGCAACACCCGCGAGCAACAAAATTACATGCGCGCGACTCCCCTGACGCGACATGTAATTATGGTTAATTTCGTATTTTGGCTCATATAATGACGAAATCTTCACGAGATCTTAAGACGAATCATACGCTTGCCTTCTAACACTTTGTGTCCCTTTTCTTGCCTACTTTTTATTTTCTTTTATTATTTTCTTGTTTTCTTTTTATTTTTCTTTTTTTCCATTGTTTTCCTACTTTCTTTTTCTTTTTATTTTCTTTATTATTATTTTCCTACTTTTTTATTTTCTTTTTTATTTTCTTATTCCTACCTTTTGCCTTTTTTTTGAGTTTGTTTATTTTTTTTCGAGGGGGGTAAGTCGGGAACCCTTTCCCTCCCTCGAAATTTTTTCGCATTAATGTACACATGAAAACAAAAAAAAATTATGTATATACAAATGTGTCATATATATACAAAATATATATATATAGGTCCATCCCAATATCATGATTATATGGCTGGCCTAAACGATAGCAAGTCATTAGAACTACCCCAAAATGGGGGTTCTAAGACTTGAGGGATAGCAAGAATGCGCATAACTCGAGACATGGGGGCTCCAATAATATCAATAAATAAAAACAAAATGAGATATTCGTGCCATTCGAGCTACTTTTAAGAATCACCTAACTACAAAGGGTTTACGTAGATCTCGAGCCTTACAATTTTCAAATGTATCACAATGATTTAATAATATGTTGTTCCTTTGAAAACTATGTTTGCAACTAAACTTGGCCATTAAACATGATACATACTCAAGCCATTTTCAAGTTCAACTTCAGAAACTATTCTTAGTGCATAATTGTTGTTCCAATACTTCAACTTACTCTAGAGATTAGAGAGTATGACTAGTATAGAGCAAAAGAAACAAAATCATGATGCATAAAACACACTTGCTCATACAAAGGTTTAGTACTCAATCATTCATCATGAAAATTTTATCAAGACACATTATTTCATGAGTTAGAATGTAAACAAAAGACTCCTAAATTCTAAATTAAAGGGTCTTCATTATTATCCATTGTTCCACGCATTAGAATTTCGCATAGGGGATAACATTTACTTTCTCGAGATTCAAAATAGTGAAAGAAATTCAAACTCAAAATAAAGAATTCAAAAGTAGCCAGAATAGACTAAAAATTTGAACAACATTTCATTTTTCCTCTTACTTAGTCTAATGAATGATCAATATTATTAGACTTAGCAAATTTCTTTGTTAAAACTACGAATGGTCAAAAAAACGATTTAAACACACTAGTTTAATCGTTTCCAAGATCCTATTTGATATCATAATAAGACAAAAAACAAGATTTCTAGACCCATTTCAAGCAACATGAAAGGGTATAATTATTAAAAACAAACAAGTCATCGAAGTCACCCAACATTGAGGGCTACAATATTCGATAACATAAAATGTGGGCTCAAAAGCCCGAAATATAGCCAAACTACTCTCGATCGATGATGTCTACAAGAATTCCCTAAACTAACTAGTTTTGTACAAATTTAGAGATCACAGTTTTATAAGTGAATAATAGTAACTGTCGGTCATTTTTATCATTGAAAAAACCAATTTTGAAACTTACGTATGAAAAAATAAACATGAGTCGCAAGAACAAATTCATGCTATTATAAAAGTGCAAAATTTCATTTATAATTTTAATGCATAATTGTTATTCTAAACACTTCAATTTACATAAAAATTAACAAGTATAGTTTATGTGAGCAAGCACAAAGTCAAAATTAGAACAAATAAAAAAGACACATATATGCTTGACATGCTCATACAGGATCAACAATTTATCACTTCATATTAAATTTTTTGCAATATATTGCTTAAACATGTCACAACAACAAATAAAAAATTCATGAAAACAAGTCGAATAAAAAACATCCAAATTCAAAATTTGGGGTTTAATTGTTCGAAAATCGCCCAAATTCAGTCAAGAATGAACGAATTATAGAAAATATGAATAAGGGACGAGATCTACTTCCTTTTGCTTCAAAAAACAAGAAAATCCGAGCTCTTTAGAGAGAGAGAAAGAAGAGAAAAATCGTGAAGGAAGGAGAGAGAAAACGAAATGAAAAATCGCGCTCAACGATTCTCTTGTTGCTGACTTAAATGTCGCGCGCAACTGAATTAGTTGCGCGTGACAGACCATCGCAACTCAGAACGATGCGCGCGCCTGGCTGGTGCGATCTACTTAGTTGCGCACAGTTACTGGTCACTAAAATGACTGGTATCCAGATTTTGATTCGTTTGATCATTTTTTCAACGGTTTTTGCTCGTTATTAGTCGTAATGGCACGTTATCAAATTTTTTTAAAAAATTGCTTTTCATATTGTAATTTGTTTTCTTCTTTCTTAGTATTTTGCATCATTCTTACATGCACACAGTGCTTTGTGCCTTCCCCAAGCATACGTTTTGAACTTTTTTGTAATAGTGCCTTAAGACGTTCCGTGGTGGTGCTTTACGTAAAAGCACCCATAGACAGGTTTGTCATTTTACTGTACTGACGGTATAAATATTCGGGTTTTCTTCTTTTTTCACGTTAGAAGCAAAAAGGAAGGAGTTTTCATGCAGCGTAACAATGCAAATGGTGTATCGTACGGCGCAAATTTGTACGGCGTAGGTGTTGCGTAAAATTTCACTCATCCCAAGCTTTACGAGATATACCTCTCGGAACTAACAGGTAGAGAATTAATGTAGGCGTTAGCTCAACGAGTCGACAGGCGCGCCGAACCTTCAGGAACAAGCACTTCTTGAACGGGAACATATACGAAAGTTAGTGCGCTTACTAACTTACCGGACAGTTAGGGTGTCGAATCCACCCCCTGTATAAAGAAGTGACGAGACGATGTCGCGCCTATGTAGTCACGTGCCCCAAGTCCTGAGACACATGTACTCATCTTGTGGACCAAACTGATGAGAGAGTTGCTGACTTTCTTCCCTCTCACTGAATTTGTTTATATGCCTCCAGTCTTGAGACATGTATTTCTATCTTGTGGACGTCCGGCTCGAATACCGGACCATTTCGACTCGAATACCGAAAACCCCTTTTTCATCTTTTACTTTGTTAAAGTCAGGCTAAAGTTTCAATGACATATTGAGGGACTTTAGACCAACGATGAGACGATTGAGAGGAAATCCTCCCCTTTTATTCATCTCTTCTCATGACATGACTTCACCCAGAATACTTTTACTTGTAAGAGAATTCTACAATTGCAAAGGATCAATCTAGATTCTTTAGCGCATTAAGACTAGGAAGGAATTTTTCTAGCCTTAATAAGCTACTTGTTTTAAACACTTAGCGAACCAAGGATTGTTTCGACATCCTTAAACATTACTGAAAGATTCTCTATCCTTAGAGAACTTCGCAGAATGAGTCTCGGATTTATTTCCTTGACTACTTTGATCATCGTCTATTCAAGACTCGATCAAAGTGGGGGATAACTATAGACATCTACTTTTGGCCTTATGTCCCGATATGAAGTGCAATGACGATAAATAAAGCCATCTTAGTGTTGGATCAAAGTGAAGAATACTTATGTATAACTGGTTAAGCCACAAAACAAAAAAGACTAGACCAAATTAAAGAAAAGGCAAAACAAAGGTCCAATTAACTAAACCCGATAATAATTATGCTTAAGCCCGTTCTTAAACCCTAATAATGACGGATTTAGGAGCGCCTAGATTAAAACTTTGTGCTACAGCAAAAAAAGCCGCGCGCTCTCACAAAGTCGCAGTGGGCTGCCGCGCGCAACTATTTCAGTTGCGCACGACAACCAGCACAACTTCTAGAGTTGCGCTGCGGAAGATTTGTAATTATTCAGAAATTATACGAAAAATATAAAATCGAATCTTACCTTAAAGCCTCGTGCAAGACCAATAGTTGCGCTGCACATAGCAGCGCAACTCTATAACTTGCGCTGGGTTGCCACACTCAACTTCATTTGTTGCGCGCGACACTTGCTGCGGCAAAAAGCTCGAAACCCTAAACTAATCCTTCTCTATAAATACGAGCTTAAACCGAGGGTTCAACAGACAGAAATTAACATAAAACTCTGGCGAAATAACTTGTGTGCAACCTAGCTCTCTTGTCCTAAACACTCACCCTTTCAATACTTTGTTACTACGGTGGAGGTTCCCCAACATAAAGGTTCCATAAGTGTTCTAAACGGAGATCTAGCAAAGAGAAGTGGTAATTTACCGAGCCCTTAGTTAAATCACCTTTATTTTCTTGTTTAAAAGGACTTTAATTAATTAATTAGTGTTGTTTGATCACTTTTAAAATATCTAATTAATCAATTCCACATAGTATCTTGCATTAAATAAAGACTAGAATTGAATTAAATAATTGTTGGTTGATCACTTAAGCCAAGGCGAATCTTGTTTATTTATTGTTCTTTCACGAATATTATTAAATAAGAATAACAACTTTTGCAATGTAATTCCTACGTGAATTAATTCTTGTGAATAAAATAAACTAACATAGTTATAGGTTTCGCGTTGCATATATTGTTTGGTGATGAAATTGTGAAAAAGGAAGAGCTAGTAGAGGTCGTACTAGGGCTAGGATGAAGATTCCCCTTTAAAAGGAACGTTATCTTAGTACCTTCGCTCCTGAACTCATTTCTGGGTTATAGACCAATTTGGGCATGGGTAAACTTATGATTTGTGCTAATTATTCCATGAACTCATTCCATGAACGAGGTTTATGACTTTTTCCTAAAACTCATTGGCGACTCCTACTTGTTTCTTATAAAAAAGAGTGATGATAGAATCAATTCTAATTCAACGTCCCCCAAACAGTCGGGAATTCAAATCCTACTACACCTTAACAAGTGTAAAGTCCTAGGCTTTTAAGTGGCCAAGGGCATTTCAGGAGAGTACCCCTTACGATGGGATCACCCTCCTTACAGTTATTCAGAAAGCAAAAATAAATATGAGAGGAATAAAGTAAAGCCCTATTTTTAAGGAAGGTTCAATCTCTTATAGGTTGGATTTGTACCTTCATCCCCAAATATCCAGTCATGGTTCGAGACCACTATGGAGTTAGCGATCTCATGGATCGTGAAGGGGTGTAACCTTCACCCTGTGAACGGTTTAAAAGTTCTTAAAAATTGTTGGCGAATCTTTTACTCTAGCTTCCTTTCCTTTGGACGCCACCATGCTGAAGTGTATGATCACAATGGGGGGTTAAGTGTGGGATGCTTGAAATACTCCATACACTGGTATTTCTCTTAGGGTTTTCAACCCAAAGATTTATCCCAGTCCCTCCTATTGAGGCCCAAATGCAAAGGAGTCCAAGAGTCAAGTCTTCAAGGTTACGCCCTCATACCGCGTGGACATGAAAAGGCGGTGTTGAACCCACCAAGATGGCTCCTAGAAATTGCCTATATCGTCATGCCTCATCCAAAGCTCACTGGCTCATCTTTGAGCACACAAGAGGATATGCCCTACTCCCATGGCGGTCGCGCGCGCAAGAGTTGCGGCCACGTAGGTGGAAGGTGCTGCCGCTCGCGAGCCAGGAGCGGCCGCACATTCTCTCTTCCCTGTTTCTGTACCCATTTTGTTGCGGCCGCGTTAAGGAGTGAGAGGCCATGCCTTTTGAGGTCTCTTTTGGACGTCTAACTAACTTCTTAGTCAGATTTACTATATATAGATTTCATTCATTTTTAAAGAGGGGAATCAACTAGAAAAATAGAATAAGAATTAGTTTTTAATGAAGTTTTAGAGAGAGAAGCTCTAGATTTTGATGATTGTTCTTAGATTTTAGAGAGAGAAACTTGGTAATGTTGATGAATTCTACTTTCAATGTTCTACCTCTATGATTTTGATCAAAGTTTTATAAGAATTTTTTTTCCTTAATGCAATTTCATGTTTTATTTTGATTTTAATTGAATTACTTGTTGTTTGTTTTGATTTAATTTTTGATAAGTCTGAGCATATTTTAAATACTATGTTGATGACAAAATTTGTGATTAGATTAGCTTTGTTGTTGAGTTGAGAGTAGATTACTTGTTGGGGATATGGTGAAGCTTGTATGAGTGATAATTCATGGTTAATTGGGGGAATTTTATTGATTATCATTGTGATTAAATTAGTTAGTTAAATTTTTGCATGTGCTTGATATCTTGAGGAGTGATCAACCTCAATTATCGTGCTAGATTGCATAATAGGTTTCAATGACACGAGCAATTGATTTGGAAGCTATTATTATCGATTGATCTCAAGTTTGTGATTTTCCTTTGATGTCATATGTAGAGACATCTAGGTTGACCCTAGGAAATAGCCTATTGAGTGATTTTGATTTTAATTCTTGCTTTCCCTGGCATTGTATGCTTGATCGATTTCTTTCCTAATTAACGTGCTTATCATGAGTGCATGTGAATCCCGACTCCCTATCATTCTTTATATCTTTGTAGTAATCGTTTAATTTCATTGTTAGAATTGTTAGACCAACCCATATTTAACCTTCGGTATAGCTTAAGCTTGAGACTGTAGTAAGTAACACATTCCCTAAGGTTCGACGGACTTACCCCTATACCTAGGGTTGGGTTTGGTTGTACAAATTTTGTTTTGATTGGGGAACTTAGTCACCAACGACCTAGGTTTATCCGTCATAAGTGCCCTATGCATACAATCTCAAAAGAAATAATTAGTAGCACAACTACAAATGTAGCCAAAAAGAGAAATATTTTTTTGCATTTTTCAATTAAAATGAAGTAGACTCAACAACTATAGCAAAGCACCAATGTCATTCCCTAGCAACGACGCAATTTTGATGCGTGGTAATCTAGGTTGTTGAAATCTAGACCACCACCAATCAAACAATTAAGAAAATCAAACTTATTCCTAGTATAGGACAAGTCTGAGTCGAACCACGAGGAATGAGGCCGGGGGGAGAATGCTATAGCATATGGTCAAGCTACTTCGAAGAATGAGAGGTAAATTAAGGTGTAACTAAGGTTTCAATCAACTAAACAAATTAAGAAAATAAATATTATTAACACTAGCGATTAAGGTTCCACATCCAAGCTCAATGATCTTGCCAATCGATGAAGAACATAATTGATTTAAATATTGCAAAGGACAAACAATAGTTGAAATTAATAGAATTCAAGAGCTATCTCCTATAAGTCAAGCTAGGGTTCACTATGAATGATTAACAAGGAAAATCACAATCAAATTCCACTAATTAAAGCAATTCTCAAATCAAGGGTTCATGACATTGAAATTTGATATGCAATCTAGATTAATCATCTAGGTTTATCAATCCTGACCAAATTAATCACATGCACAACTATGTCAACCAATTTAATTGCAACAATTCAATAAACCAAGAATCGTCAACAAGCAAAGGTCATCAATCAAGCATGCTACCATTTCTCCCTAGCTACTAATCTACTCATTAAACATATTGAAATTAAACAAAGCAAATTAAATCACAAATATCATCATTTCAATCTATCGAAAAGAAAATTAAATCAAACAAATTCTCAAACCAAAGATCAATAATCAAATCAGACATTTAAGAATTAAAAGAAGGATCAAGTAAAAAGTAAATTCAAGGGAATAAATTCTCATTAATTTTCATTGATTAATGAAGAAATCCAAGCTTAATGAAGTAATTTGAAATATAAATCAAGTAATCTAGTGTTTCTCTCTCTACTTTCTTTCTCTACTTAATCAGGAATAATGTCTCAAGTACAAATAAAAACGTTATCCCCCAAAAAGGAAAAGTCAAGGGGTATAAAAAGTAAAACAAACATAAGGATATGAAGGGGGCGGTGCACGTGCACAACAGCCCCGTGCGCGTGCACACATGGGTCTGCGCGCGCGCACCTTTGCTGCACTCTTGCGGCGCGCGGCTTCTCTTGCTATATCATGACCCCTTGTGTGAATTCTGCTCTTAGCGCTCTCGTGTGTCCCTATCGACGACGCTCTCGTGATGAAGCTTGCAAGGAGGACAACCCTTGATCTTTACATAATTGCGTGTTCATCACCTTAGTCAATAAGAGCGCGACAACTTAAACTATTGAAACTTCACCTACAAAATTTCAACTAAAAATTAAGGGAGAAAACAAAATGGAATTAAAATAAACTAAAATCACAAATTAAGAACTAAAATCATGAAAAAACTCATAAAAGTAATCAAAAAACCAAAATGAGTTATACTACCTCCGTTTCTTATTATGTTCAACAAAGGAATATTTTATGTCTCACAAATAATACCCCTTTGTTGCACATAATAATAAATGGAGGTAGTATATTAAGACGAAAAATCAAAGAAAGCTAGGAAAATAAATTGAAAATAAAACAAGAAAATATAGAAAAAAGAACTAAAAGTTATTCTATTGAGCGCCATAAATGACGCTCATCACCCCCAAACTCATTTCTGGTACACGTAGACCAATTTGGGCATGGGTAAACTTATGATTCGTGCTAAATATCTCTTGAACTCTATTTGTTAGAAAGGCATGAACGAGGTTTATGAGCTGTTCTAAAACTTATTGGCGACTCCTTACTTGTTTCTTACAAAAAAGAGTAACGATAGGATCAACTCTAATTCAAGGTCCCCCAAACAGTCAGGAATTCAAATCCTAAAACACCCTAACATGTGTAATGTCCTAGAATTTAAATGGGCCATGGACATATAAAGAGTAGGATCCCATACGATAGGCGCACTCTCCTTAAAGTGGCGACTCCACTAGGAATTTAGAGGTTACAAGATTAATTTTTAATTATAGTCCATGGTTTCCAGCACTAGGTTTGCTATGGGTTGTGACGGGAATTAACTTGGATAATCTATAGTTAGAGAGCGAGACTTGAACGCATAATATCTTACTTTTAACAAAAGTAAAATCCAAAAAAGCAACATTGCATCATGCATAATCATAGAACACTATAACCTTTGGGGATTCGCTCATTAACTAAGGGTTGCCAACACTAGGCTTCTATCCCGAAATCAATAACAATCATCCCACCCTGTAGGGAATATTTCAAGCATCCCACACTTGAGCCCTACTGTGATAATACACTTAAGCATGGTGGCGTCCAAAGGGAAGGAAGCTAGAGTAAAAGAGTCACCAACAAGTTTTAGGAACTTTTAAACCGTTTACAGGGTGAAGGTTATACCCCTTAACGATCCATGAGATAACTTCAATAGTTCTGGAACCATGACTAGAATTTCGGGGATGAAGGTACAAATCCAACCTAAAAGAGATTGAATCTGCCTTAAAAATAGGCCTCTACTCATACTCATGTGCGCTTTCAGACTAACATACAATTCATAGGTTAACCCTAAACCTGTTTAATCTATGTTGCACTATTACAAAAAAGGAAAAGAAACCATTTAAAATAGGCCTAAGAGACCATGAATGGTATGGTTTCTATCTCAGTGGTCTCTTTGGATAAGAAACCACATTTTCGATGTGGTTTCTTAAATATTACTTAGAAACAAAACTTGACAGAAGTATGTTGTCTTAGGTCTTTCTTTAAGTGGTTTAAATAGAAGGATGAGAAACTTCTTTTGTCAGAAGTGTGGTTTCTTAGATATAATATAAGAGACTAGAGTTGCTACAACTATAGTCTCTTAGACTTTATATGTTATAATAATAATAATAATAATAATAATAATAATAATAATAATAATAATAATAATAATAATAATAATAATAATAATAATAATAATAATAATAATAATAATAATAATAATAATAATAAAATTAGAAATCAAAATTAAACAAAACACATTTAAACGTAAATATGAAAATTATGGAGAATAAATAAAATAAACATTCTGACTTCGTTTTCATTCCTTTCAATGTTTAATTATTGATATATTTACAAACTAATTAATGATAGAATATACAATAACCCCTCAATACAACCTTAATTATCAACTACTCCGTCCGGTACAGATCTAGTAATTGATTTTTTTAAAGACGAACAAAAATGTCCGAGTAGCTTCCTGCATCTCCACCACCCTTGTTGCTCAAGCATTGCCATCACCACGTACAACCACCATCTATGGACCTGAAATTCAATACAAAAATTCAACCATTAAATTGAAATATTGTCTATACCCATAAACCTTTCTCTTCGGATTATATCCAAAAACTACTACAATTATTTAAGAAACCATTAAACTGATATAAATCGGTCTGGAACCATGACTGGAAGTTCGAGGATGAAGGTACAAATCCAACCTAAAAGAGATTAAATATGCCCTAAAAATAGGCCTATACTTTATTCTTCTCGTATTCATGTGCGCTTTCTGACTAACATGCAGTCAATAGGTTAGCCCTAAACCTGTTTAATATATGTTGGTTGAATATTAATGCACAAACAAATCTATTATTGGCGATAACTTGAATTATAATCATATTAAACAAAACAAGATTATTAATTATCTTATTAAGCATTATTATTACAAGTACAAATTCCCTTTAAACATGAATAAAAGGCGTGATCAAGCAATAACAATAATAAATAAAATATCAAGCAACATAATAACATTGACAACAAATCATCATCAAAATAATATGATAATATTAGCAAGATCCTAGGCATGATACTAACATGATTTATAACAAATCCTAGCATGTCACTAAAGATTAAAGATCAAAGCTTTAGCCCTAACATGATTCTGACAAGATATTAGAAAAGAAATAGGAAACATCATAAGCATACATAATATCATAAATATTAATTAACCCTAAACATGATACTAGGAAGCAATAAAACATCCTAACATGATACTAGAAATCAACAAAATAATCTAAGCATGATTTCGATCTATATCAAAATATCAATAAAGTAATTAAATTACTTACTTCGATGCCACATATCTCTTTCTAATAACTTGAGTGCACCAGGATGGCCCCAAAGTTCAGCCATTTTCTTTTTGAGTCCGAGGGTCATTCTAGGGAAATGCCCTTGCTTCTTCAAAATGTAATTAATATTGGTGTTTGAATAGGGATCGAAGTCGAGATGACACTTCTCCTCTTCTTCGATCACGAGAACATCATCGAGTGAAAACCCCCAAAGATATTCGTCTTCTTCGTCATGTTCAACATGGACGATAGGAGTGTCAATAACTTGAATGCGCATAGGAGAGGCATCAATGGTGATTGGAACCCCTCCAACTATGGCTTTCACCTTCTCGTGCAACGATGATGGAATCGCCTTTAGCTCATGAAACCAAGGGCGTCCTAACAACAGATTGAAAGAGGCCTTAATGTCTACCACCTGAAACTTAGTGCGACGTTCAATGGCCCCAGTAGTTATGTTTAGTGTGATAGTACCCACGGCTTGACGGCAAGTATTATCATAAGCGTGAATCCCTTGAGTAGAGGGAGTCAGTTCTTCATTCTTTATGCCCAACTTCTTTGCAGTGCGGAGTGGGCACACATTGATTGCAGAGCCATTATCAACCAGGCTTATAGGAACATTCATCTGCCTACACACTATAGTGAGGTGTAAGGCCTTATTATGTTGATCCCCTTCTGGGGGCAGATCCTTGTCAGAAACCGAAATCAGATTGCTAGTACTTGGCAATTTAGTAGTGAGAAAGTTGACCAGTCCTTGAGGAGTCATATCATCATCAACTCCTATTTTCACCAGAGCATTCATCACAACCTTTCGATTCTCATGAGAGGTGGCCAAAATCTTCCATACATTCATCTCCACCTTGGTCTTTTGCAATTGTTTGACCACAGCGTGTTCACAGGGTCGATGGGATCAACTATCGGATGTGATTGTGGTGGAGGTGGACTAGGTTGCTGCAACCGTCCACTTCTGGTGAGAACCTTGACCTCAAGGTCTCCCCAAACATCTTCACTTGTGCCAAGGGATGAACATGCTATATCCTTGAGATAGACGTCTTCATCATCACTATCCCAAATTCCATTCATTTCTTCATAGCTCGAGACAAATACCACTTTCGGCAAAGGTTCATTCACAGGTTGAATGAGTATTGACGGATGAAAGGAGACTTCATCTCCCATGATAGCCAAGGAATTGGAAAGAGGACCTGTTTGAATTTTAGGCTTCTTGCCCCTTGGAGGGATAGGAAGTTGATTAACATCAATTTGGTCTTGGATCGCATCCTTCAACCTCCAACACTTCTCAGTATTATGACCCTTGCCTTGATGAAACTTGAAATAAGCATTGGGGTCATAGCTAGCGGTCCTATTCTCTAGTCGAGGTTCTGGAAATGGTCCAATTGGCATAATCAATCCTTGACCATGCAAACGGTCAAAAGCAGCATCATAAGTCATTCTCAAAGGCGTGTAAACCCTCCTTTGTCTTTGGAATCTTTGAGGAGGAGTAGTAAGGGCCAGCACATCGTTGATATTGATATTGTTGGTAGCATTATTGGGCTTGGAAAACGAAGAAGGAGTGTCGTTCTTCTTGTTTTTCCAAGTATTGTTATTATTGTTGCTACCAGCGGTCTTCATCAATTCATCCTCGATATTGATCCCAATATCTTATACAGCTTCAAAGGTACTCAGAGGCATAAACTTCAAGTGTTGCTTGTACTTATGAGTCATATTGGCAATGAACAAACGAACCATCTCTTTTTCCTTGGGGGGATCCACTAAGAGCGCGGTTGTTTCCCTCCACCTGCTTAAGTAAGTGGTGAAGCCTTCATTCTCTTTCTGTTTGAGAATGGAGAGTTCACATTCAGAAGTCTTGGCTTGAATGTTACACTTGTAACGATTCATAAAGCTTTCAGCAACATCCTCCCAGGTCGCGACATGTTTGGATTCCAAAGAGTAAAACCACTGTTGACAGGCATGCTCTAAGGAAAGAGGGAACACTGTAGGGAAGAGTGTCACATCTACTCCCTTAAGAGCCATGGTTGTAGAAAAAGCCTTCAAATGGAAAAGCGGATTATTAGTAGGCTTGAATTTGGGAATGTCAGCAGTGGAAAACTTTTCAGGAAGCTTATCCCTTATGGACGAAGAGGTGACAGGTTGTTCCACATAAGTGAATTCTTCGGAAATCTTACTCATCTGTTCCTTAATCTTGTCCATTGCAGCGGTAGTGACATTGTTTTGATTGTCTTGCTCTACCGTGTTGACCCTAGTGGTGAGTGTTTGCATCATGTTAGACAACATTTCAATTGTCTTGTTGATGTTATCGATGTCTTCCTTAGTAGCCATTGGTTGAAAGTAGACTGGAGATGGATCTTGTGTAGATGATTGTGGTGGTTTCCTTGTACGCCTCTTTGGTATAAGAGGTTGTTGAGGTATTGACTCGAACCGTAACGGTCTTGACCAAGTGCTGTGACACCGAAACAAACACACCTTTAATGACCAAACTTAACCTTAACCCATCCGGATAAAGAAAAATAAAAATTAAAAATTTGAATTTTTAAAATCTTTAATTTTGAAATTCTTTTTATTAATAAAAAAAATATGGGAGGATACTATCCGACTTCGAAAAAAAAAGACCCAAAAAAAAGACTACCCTAAAATACGGTCAAAAGGTGGTGCACGGCTAAAGAAAAAAGTGTGTGAACACGATATGTGAGTGATTAAGTGAGGTTATGGACGTGTGTTTTGACCGTACAGCTAGACATGACACCAAAATGGACATATAAACTACATACTTACGCACAAAAACCGAAGAAAGACTATCGGGACACATTTCCTAGGCATCGTGTCACGGTGCTGACTGTCGTGACACGGTGCAGTCTACCGTGGCGCGGTACTGTTCACCGTGGCGCGGCAGAACATGTCGTGACACGGTGCGCAGTTCTAGGTCTGTTTTGTGATTTTAATCGATTTTAGGTCCGTACTAATTACTATGTGGAAATAAAAACCCTCGGTCATGGGTTGAACAAAAAAAAGAGTAAACCCATGAAGGTTAGCACCAAACAGCCATGTAGCACTTAGTCATGATGATGTAAAAAAAGTTCGCAACCTAGAGTCAAGATCTATGTTCAACTATTGGTCAAGCTTTAGGTGTCAAAAGGGTACCATGGTTAAGAGTTTGGACGCGTTAGCAAGGCAACCTCCGTTGAGGGTGTATGCCAACGGGCGGCTCCGCGAGTTCGTGATGAAATCGAACTCGACCCCATGGTTTGGGTGGATTTAATAACTCGGATGAACCCTTATTGCAATGAGCGTTTTTGAGTTGATAGAGCTTAAATCCCCCGGGGCTAAGACGCATGTAGAACACACACGTTTTTTCAGAAAAATCGAAGGAAGTTGACTGTGAGAAGAGAAAATAAGCCACCGGACTGATTTTAGGACTGCCGTGAGACGGTGCACTGTACCATGACACGACAGTTTTTTGCCGTGGAACGACAGTCAAAATCTGACTGTTGCCCAATTTTCCTTCGTACGCAATCAAGTTATTCAATTTCTCCTACGGGACAGACCTAAATGCGACGTTAAACGTCTATGCATATGCAAAAATGCCAAATTAATCACAGGAATATTTTTCAAGAATCTTTCAAGTCTCATCTATTCATCTTAATTAAATATCGATCACTCAAATCGATAAATAACTAAGAATCCTCCCTAGTGGAATCGCCAAATTGTAGGCGTCGCTCGAAGTGCGCCTACGTTAAAGCATGTGGTGAATATGCTTGGCAATCATAGGAAGCGGGAATTGACATATACGATTAGGGACAATGAAAGTAGGAAGCCGCCAACAAATTTTTAAGGAACTTGTAAACCGTTCACGGATCATAAAAGGCGACCACGAATAAAGGGACAACGAAGGTAACAACGATTGGCCCGTGAAGGTTACCCCTCATTCATAATCCATGAGATTACTAACTCCATATGGTTCGAAACCACAAAAGGAGGATCGGGGATGATGGTACGAAGTGAGTTATGGAGTCACATTCGCCCGTATTGGCCTCTACTCGATTCTTATAGTGAAAAGTGATTCTTGTGATCTCAAAGGCATACAAAAAAAATATTCAATTTGCTCCAAACTACTATTAAGCTAAATTGGTTGAATATTAATGCAACATATAATTCTAAAATATTGTGATCACTTTATTTAACAACAAGATTAAAAAGGAACCTAAACCGGTTGTCCAAATTATCTTATTAGGCGTGATTTTCAATTACATATTCCCTTTAAACATGTAATAAGATGATCATAAAAATAACAATTAATATTGGAAGCAATTTAGCAATTATTCCAATAATATAAAATCGTTAGAAAAATAATAGAAATAAGAGGAACATAATTCTTACTTTGATTCTGTTTGTTTTCAACTACAAAATAATAAACGAGTTAGTAACTTCAAGGAAATAATAATAAAACAATAATTAAATTAAACTAAATAAAGTAGAGTTGATTTGGGGCCAAACCCTCAAACAGTTCTACCTTTCACTCCTTAGCTTAAGGACAGAACGACGAGTAAAGTATGGACTCCTTGGAGTACTTGAAGAAGGAATTTTGAAAGAATAAAGGGTAGGCTAGTGTTTAGGCTAAAGCATAGAAAAGAGAAAAAACTAGAGAATAAATTGATGCCCTGTACATCAGAAATGAGGGGGTATTTATAGAGAAAATTTGCTGAGGGAACACACGGAACCCTAAAATGATTAAAAACCCTAAAAAAGTATCCCGCGACACGGCAAAATGTACCGTGACACGGCAAGTCCCACCGTCAGACGGGAAATATTCCCGTGACACGGTGCAATTTTTGAGTGACGCAGGAAATTTTTAGTAAATGGGGAAGAAAACGCGTGAAGGGTTTACGCGGAAAGGACACGGAAATTCCCGTGTCACAGCAAGTTTCCCGTGTCACGGGAAATCCCACCGTCAGACGGGAATGATTCCCGTGACACGGTGGATTCCTGCTGTGGCGCGGGAATTTTCAACTCGTTTTTCCGTCTAAATACATTTTTACCCCTAATTTCGTTCAGCATTTTAAGTGTCGATTGATAATTTCGGGCCTTTTCTGATTTATTATTATTTGGGCTAAAATAAGAAAATAAGAAAATAAAATAAATAAAATGTTTGGGCCAAAAATAAATAATAAAACAATAAAATAAAAAAGGTTTGGGCTAAAATTAAATAATAAATTTGGGTTGAAATTAAAACTATGCTTTTATCAAACATCAACACTAATCCATGGACTGTTCAAAAATACGAATTTAATCAAATACGATTTTTTAAGCACTCTCGGGATTAAATACTGAACCCGACCAATAGTGGCAGTGAAAGGTTGTTCATCATCGGGTTTGGTTTTGGGGAGACATTTTTAGGTGTCTACAGGTAGTTGTCTAGAACTAGGAGGATCATGAAGCCGGATTCTACTTGTTTGTGGGTTGTTTGGTAGTTGCTCCCTATCTTCGATTTGATAACCTTAGTGAGTTTTTGCTACAACCATGTGTGATTCATACTTTTTCAAGCTTTCAAAATATTCTTGCATGAGCGGCGTGGATCCTTGACTTTCGCAAACCTAATCTAGAATCTTTACGTATGATTCCTAAGACCGAGACCAAACCACCTAGGGAGGACAAAGGCATCTTTTCGGGGAGGTATTTTTCCTTTTTCCAAGATAGTGTCCTTCTTTTTACTTTTGGTTTTTGGGATTCATTTTCCTACTTGGTAGCCCTTTGAGCCTTTTTCCCTTCTTTTCGAGCCACATATTTAGTTCTTGAGCCTTTTGTTTCATTTTCAATTTCATTTTTGGTTTTTGTGAATCAATGGTCATTGTTGTTGGAGATTGTGCTCTATAAGTTTGGAACTTGGTTCGAGTTTATGAGCAAGTTTGTGTTGTATATACATTGTGAATAATGGCAAATGTCTAGTAAAAGTCGTCCTAATTCAAAAAAGAAAGGACAAAATAAATGAAAGTTTGAAAATAAAAGTCATCTAAAGTTAAAAGAGGCGAGGAGAAGCACTACTAAAGAAAGAAAACAAAAAAAAAATAAAAATAAAAAAAAGTGAAAAATGCAAAAATGCAAAAATATTTTGATGTGAGTATTCTCCCTGTTTTAGCATTGCGGACAATGCTCCATTTAAGCTTGGAGGGAAGCGTTCTCACGCTTTTTGTGTATATGTTTGTGATCTTAGCTTTGAATAAGCTTGGGGGTGTTTCTTCTTATGTTTAGTGCTTACTTGATTATGATGTTGAGGTTTGATCACCCTTTGCTTCCCTAATTAGGAAAAACATCAAATTTTAAATTTTAGCCTACCTTAACCCTTTTTACATTACGTTAATACCTTTGGGAAAACCTTTTGACCTAGGGGTTGAGTCATTCATCGGTGGAGGGAATCATGGGTTATAGCCTAAGGAAAGGGGATGCGAAGTCAAGATGTCGAGTAGCCCAAAAATTTGATCTTTTTCCGTTTCCTTCGCGGAATCTATTAGATGCTCACTAAGGGGAGATATGAGATTAGTAGGGGGGAACGCGGTAAGACCTTTTGGGATGAAAGTGGAGTGTGATAACTAGTTCCTATGCTTAGCATATTTATGTTTCAATCAACCTTAGGTATCTTTAAGTATGAACTCCCTTACTTGTTTAGAAAGATTTGCATTCATTTGTGCTTGTACATGCGGAAAAGTCCTTTCATGAACATGTGTTTGCTCTTCTTTCCTTTTGATTTCCTTCCCATGCTTTTCCTTGTTTATATTATTATGAGAGTTATAGGTTAATCTCTTAGGAAACCTTTACCAGAACATCACTCGTCCTCTAGGGCAATCTAGGGGTTTAAATAGCTTGTCTTTAGTTGCTAAAATTGACCGTGATTCCTACGAAAGTGAGTTATTGTATATTCTCATCCTCTATCTTTCTTATTTCTTTCTTTGCTTGAATAAATTCATCATTTTTCCCTTGGGTTGAATTTTATTTTGCTCGAGGACGAGCAAAAGTTTAGCTTGGGGGAATTTGATGAGCTATAAGATTTAGGTCCTTTTTCTATATTTTCTTTCTTTATTTTCCTATAATTTTCTTAGTTTTCCTTGTTTTTCCATTATAATAACTCATTTTGAGTTTGATTAGTTTTTATGAGTTTTTCATGATTTTAGTCCTTAATTCATAGATTTAGTTTTATTTCTTTTAATTTTACTTTATTTATTTCCATTTTATTTATTTTATTTTATTTGTCTTCTATTTCTCCCTCATGTGCGGTTGTTCGTGTAGGTGATTGCTCGGGACAAGACTCGATTAAAATTGTCATATTCGGAGTTTCGATATTCAAGCTTGAATTTTCGAGGTCTTAAGTTCAAAATAAATTAAGTGTTGCAACGATAACAAGCCAACAAGTCTCACCCCATCTCACATCATCCTTTCGCTGCCAACATATCCTTCACCCCACTATTCTTATCCTTCACCACACCAAGCCTCCTTTCAACTCCAACAACACACAGCGGCAACAACCCTAACAACATCTCCAATTACACACTCCCATCACCACGCATCTGCCTCTCACATCAGAGCAGCCTCTGCTCCATTTCCACCACTCAAGCAACCTCCCTTATTTCCCCAATTCACCAACAACTACAACAACTCCTAGCCGCCCCGACATCACCCAAAATCAGCCCGCCATAACTGCAGCTGCTACCCCTGCTCCAACCGCAATTAACACCACTAGCAAGCCGCACCTAGCTGAACACGGCAGCCACCCTTCTCCACCACACTAAAACAGCCCCGACTCAATTAAACGCCACAGCAATCGAAGCCCACCTTTAGCTGCCACCAATCAAACTCAATCAAGCCCCAATTCAATTGGAATTCCCTGAGGGCGCGGGTGTGAGAGGAGCGGACGCGAGGCTCGATGCACCAAATCTGCCAATTTGTGGCAGTAAGCAGCCGGGACGTGCCGCGACCACTCCGCGGGCGCGGCGACTCTAGAGAGGGCACGGCCTAGACCACCGCGGGCGTGGTCTTCTGGGTGTGAAAAAACCCCTATATCACGAGTTTCGTACGTGATTTTGAATGAAAATCGAATGGTCTTGATATGAAGCTCGAGGATAGACGATGATGATGAATGGTGGTGATTTCATGATGATGATTGCTGTTGGTGTTTGATGGCGAAGAGCTAGGGATTAAAACCCCCATTTTATTGCACCCAAAATCGAAGAAGAAAGGAGTCTGACGGTTTTGGGTGGGAATTAGTGGGGTTTAGTATTTTCAACTTTTTCTTCAATTTTTATTTCTCTTTTCTTATTTTCCTTTTCTTTTCTTAATTGATTTTCTTTTCTTTATTTTCTTTTCCTTTTTCTTAGTTTATTTATTTTATTTTCCTTCTTTTATTATTTTTCTTAGCTTAGTTTAAATACCCATTTTTGGGGGATAATTAGAATCTAACTATTATTCTATTTTGAGAATTAGCTTAGATTAGGAGGTTCTCTCTTTAGATTAGGAGTATTTTTAGAGAGAGAAAGTGAAGGATTTCAATGGTGATTGAGATATTGAAGATACAAGTGTGACAATTATGTCCAAGATCTTCTCTATTATCAATGAGCATTCTTAACTCTATCTCACCTTATTGCTTTATTTAATTTCATGTTTATTTGAATTGATTTTGATGTTTGATGCTTGTTTAATGTAATTGTTCTTGATATTTTGTGAATTCTTGATTTCTTTAGTTGATTGTTGATTAGATGATGATGTTAGAGTAGTTGTTGGCTAGGAATTGGGTGAAACTTGTATGATTGATTAATTGTGATTAATTTGGGAATTGTGTTGATTGATTGTTGAGATTAAAGTGATTAATGAAGGTTTGCATGTGTGTAATTCGATTAGGCCTCGAGAATTATGCTAGATTGCATTATAATTGCTAATGACACGAACAATTGATTTAGTAATTGCAATTATCGATTGGTTTTGATTGTGATTCTCTTAGTTTTTTATTCATAGTGAACCCTAGCTTAAAAATTAGGAGATCGCTCTTTGATTCCAATTGATTACTCTTATCATTAATTTTCACAACCTTTGATTGACTTGATCTTTCAAGTTGTTGCAATTGACATGATTACTTGTTGATCCCCGTTCCTAGTGTTTTATTTCCTTGGTTACTTGTTTTGTTAGTTGTTAGTTTCCTCTCTTACCTTTGTCTTCGACCTAGCTTAGGCGCATAATTGAAAGTGCTTGAACATTATCGTTCCTTTGGGTTCGACCCTTGACTTGCCTCTATACTCGTATTTAGGTTTGTTAAGTGTTTATAAATTTAGTTTGACTGAGGGAAGATTAGATAACGACCTAGTTTTCCACTCGTCAATATGGATTTAGATCTTAAATCAAAGAATCAAGATGCAAGAATATTGATTTAGATGTTGTATGGGGTTTTTCTGATTGTGATGTTGTAAATTTTTTTATTTATTTATATTGTAATTTTTTTTTATTTATATGTTGTAATTGATCTATATTATATATTGTAAATTTTCGACTATATTGATTGATATTTGATTAATATTTTGTTGTTCTTATTTATTTTAGTCGATTTAATTTTAAAGTGAAAAAAGACAAAAAAAAATTAATTTTTTGGGCTTTTTTGGCACCGGTTATCCGGTGCCAAAAACATTGAATATATTTTAATTGGGCTTTTTTGGCACCGGTTATCCGGTGCCAAAAACATTGAATATATTTTAATTGGGCTTTTTGGCACCGGTTTCGAGTTTTGCCGCCGGTTTGTTTCACACTTAGTGCACATGCGAGCTCGTCCATCCTTTTTAGGGACTGGGACGATGTTTGCTACCCATTCTTGGTTTTTACATATGTGAATGAAGCATGCGTCTAATTGCTTTTGTACTTCTTCTTTTATTTTTAAAGCGACATCAAGTTTCATTCGTTGAATTTTTTGTTTCACTTGTTTAGAAGTAGGGTTCAAGGGAATGGTATGTTCCACGATTTCCTATCTATTCCAAGCATGTCCTTGTATGACCAAGCGAACACGTCTCCGAATTCTTTTAGCGTTGATATGAGGATTAATCGCTCTTCCAGATTTAAGATTAAGTCAATTTTGACTTCCTTTTTGTTTTCAATAAGTCTCATATTGATTGTTTCAGTTTCTTAAATTAGAGGGTTCTTTTGTTCTCGTTTATTCATTAATTCAACCAGTTTGTTAATGTTATCATCTTCTTTAGATTGATTATTATAGCATTTAAAAGATTCAAGAGAAGGCATACATTTGGAAATAGAGCACATATTATTAAAATCAAAAGAAAGTACATCGAAAGGATAATCCGTTTTGGGATCATCATCCTTAGAACTAGAAAATAAAGACTCGGTAACGGCCATAAAGCCTAAGTTTTCAGCTTCCTTAAAATCTAGACTAGACTTATCAACAGATTCTCTGAACATTTCCCTTTTGCCTGTGGTGATCTCTAGCTTGTCACCTTTATGGTTAATCCACTTCAAAGTCTTTCTCCATCTATGCTCGAAGGTGTTGTTGGAAGGGGTGATCAACGAGGTTGGGTTTAAAGCTTCATCTTGGATGGCATTTTGATTAGTCATTGTAGCAACATGGTTTTCCTCTAGTCCAAATAGCAAGTGAAACGCTTGACTATCATAGAACCCTAGAGTTGGGTGTTTTGACTAAACGATTTCGACGTCGTCATTCAATAAGTAGTAACCGTGGAATATTTTGAATTCAAGCTTCTTCATTCCTTATAGAACTAGTGGTTTTGGAAAGTCATAGCATGGGTAATCTTCTCCCTCCCTAACGAATTGTCCGTTGAGAGTTTGATTGTAGGATGGGAGTAAAGAGATTATTATTCCTTTCTTGTTCTTGTCTCTACGTACTTGGATCTTAGCATCGTGAGACTTGAGTTCTTCTTGGTTAGCTTATATCCCAATCCAAAATAAAAGCTTTTCTTTAGGATAGGAAGTAAAAGAGATTTCTTTATTCCTATTCCCAAAGGCATCCCAGGAAAGTAACTACTCTTGAATAAGATATTGTTTACTATTGGGGTGGAATATGGATCAAGCTTGAATGGTTCTTTAAGGATTTCCTCCATTTCTAGGGTGCAAATTGCCTCTGTAGAGAATCCCCACATGTTGTCTTCATCATTACCATGGTTAATTTCTAAAAGTGATTCATCATTTATTGCTATTTTAAGAAGAGAATCACGTATATTCATATGAAGTCCTTGATAATTCAACCTAATCGTTTGGTGGAGCAAAGATGGTATTGCTCTAAGCTCATGTATCTAAGGATGTCCAAAAGGAAGGTTAAATGTAGGTTTTATTTCCAAGACATGGAATTCAACCATCTTTTGTATTGCGCCTGGGTAATTGGTAGCTTAACAGTCCCACACACCGATCTCCTTGAATTGCCATAGGCCAATACTTTGTGTTGTTGATTGAAAGTATTTTTCTAGATTATGGCCTAAATATTTTGCAGTTCTTAATGGGCATACATTTACAACATACCTATTGTTAAATAAAGTAAAAGGGATGTTGTATCCCTTTCACCCCACAGTTAGATATAATGCATTGTTGTGAGTAGTGTCGTTAGAAGGCAAATCATCACTAGTAAAGGTGATTGACTTGTCGGATTTTTTGCTACTAAGTAAGCTAACGAGATCCTCTGGAGTTGTATCCGTACTTACATACAAAGAAGTTAGAGCATTCATAAGAGACTTCCTATGTTCTTTAGAAGTACTTAGGAGCTCCCAAATGCTAACATTCGCCTTAGATTGGCGAAGTTTTAACCAATGGATCTTCCACCTCAGGTGGAGGTGGTACTGGATTTTGAACCCGATTTTGAGTGGTTGAAGATCCATTTGGTTACATTTGATAAACTCGCCCATAATAAGTTAAATGATATATCTCTTTAGAGTTAGTTGTAGGACTCGTGAACCAACTTTCTTCTAGAGGCTTTGAATGTGCCTCAATTTTAATTTAAGATGCTCCATGAGTTGTGTTTGATGCGATTTTTCATCAAAGGAGAGATTTGATGATTCTTATGATTTCCCCAAGAAATGGTCTCAATCAAGCGCTCCACTTGTTTCGTATAGGAGACAAGGTGTAGGTGGGATGGCGTCATACTTTGAGACATATAAGTCTTGGAAGTCATCATCCCATAACCCACACACTTCATTAGTTTCCCCTATGAGTGTTGTGGTTAGAGTTTTCCTTATAGGAGTGATATAATTCAAAGGATTGAATACATCGCTTCCCATATGATCCTCATAAATGTGATATGTTTCCAATGGGGACACATTGTTGTTGGGTTTAGGCGTTGTAATTATCCCATTGTCTACCAGGTCTTGAATCTTTTGCTTTAGGACCAAGCAACGTTCAGTATCATGTCCAACACCTCTATGATAAGCACAATAGGCATTGCCATCCCATTGAGAGTTTCTTTTTTCTGGAGGAGTGGGTGGTGTTGGCCTTGTTGGTGCAAGCAATCCTTTTTTGTTTAGTTTTTCTAGCAATTCTTTGTAGCTCACAGGAAATTGTGTAAACCATTTTTCACTTACCCACGTTTTCGAAGGTCATTAAATCACATTTTTCTATTACATTGCGTGAAAGTCGCAAATACATCAATAGAGGATGAAGTGTTATCATTCCCCCTTTTGTAGTTGTTTTTAGGTTGATGATGATGAGGCTTTTTTGCCTTTTCTTTAGCAAGATCATCTTCAATCCTAGTAGCCACAGAATAGACCTTTTGAAAAGTTTCTACACTAAGGTAGCATAGATGTTTGTTGTACTTTTCATGACAATTGTCAATGAACTTTTGTACCAACTCGAGTTCAGGTGGCCTTTGGGCAAGGTGGACTGCCTTTCTCGCCATCTGCCATAGAAAGCAAGGAAACCTTTGTCGTCGCCTTGCTTAAGCATTTCAAGGTCACGTAAAGTCGATTTGAACTCTACGTTACTCTCATATTGGGTGATGAAAGACGAAACTACATCTTTCCATGCTGTCTTGAACTTAGCATCCAGCCCATAGTATCATTCTCTTGCGGTTGGGTCTAGAGGTAAAGGGAAAGTAAAAGCATAGTGCTTAGGATCAACTCCCTTTAAAGCCATGGTTCCAGTAAAACTCATTAAATGATTTTGTGGATTATTAGTCACCTTGAATATCGGCAAGTCCGTAGCTATAAACTTTCCTGGTAAAGTAAGTCCTGTAGGAGTAAACATTTCTGCATCAAAGTACTTTTTCCTTATTGTGGAACGAAGGATAAGCTTCTCCACTGACTTCTCATTCATGGATAGTTCATCCATTTTTTGTTGCAAATCCAAAGCTTCAGCATTTCCTTTTCAGCTTTTTCAAGTTTCTTAATTCCTCTTTCTTTGACCTCTGGAGCCTTTTCCTCTCTCAAACGAACAATCTCTTCTTGGAGTTGCTCTTTGGATGACATCATTGTTGGACTAGAGTAAGTTGTTGAGGGAAGGTGGTTTAAAAGAGGTGAATTGTTTGATGATAAATGTAGAATGTGAGCGCCTAGGAGTCTTCGTTCCTAAGCTTGGAAATCGGCCCTAAAGGAAGTACAAAAGGTTAAGGAAATAGATGTGCTTGTTTAGAAAAAAGAAGAAAAAGAAAAAAAGGGAAAAGACGAAAGATGCATTCGAATGGATAACATCGCCTTAAAACAATTCAGTTATAACGATATTGTTTGTATGACTCAATTGTTCTTGAAGAATAAAAAATATCTTGTAACTGTAGGCGCGCACAAGTACCAAGGTTCCGCGCGAAAGGCGCGCGCATTCCAGGCTCTTGGTTGGTCGTGGTCGCGCAACTAAATGAGTTGCGCGCCACCTGCTTGGACGATTTTTCTTTTTCGAGCAATTTTTTTTTTACTTTTTTTTTTTATGTTTGTGCCTCAATTTTTTTTATCAATTTTTTTATGATACCCTTCGAATGCGACTCAAAATTACGAAGGGACAACTTCGTAACTGGGAACCTAATAAATTAAAAAAGCAATCCTTAACACGTCACATATAGTCATATATAGTCACATCAGCATACCATAAGCCAATATTCACACAATGTCTTTCTAAGGTTACGAGATTTGGTGTCTAAAGGTACTATATCTTAAAGAACGATGAACAAATCAATCACTCAACTTGTTGACTCATGGAATAGCCATCCCAACATTTTGTTGGCGATATGGGTGTGTAGACACCCAAATGTGCCTCCCCAAAACCAAGCCCAGTGTTGAATACCTTTCACGTTATTTGATTATCGAACGATGTGAAAGTATAAAATGTTTAGTGATGTGGTTGTTTTTATTAAAATATCTTCTTTTTGTTTTTGAAATATTTTTTTCTTACTCTATTTATGAAAAATAGCCATTCCAATTTAGTTTGGTCCATGATAAGGGTCCAATAATAAAATGGGGCTTGAAAAGACCTTTCCAACAATATATTATTATAAGCCCAATTCCAATGAAAATGAGGAAGTTATGGCCAAAATACTAAATAAGGCTCAAACCGGATTTTACCTACGACCCAATGATAATGTGGAAGGTCAAAAGGTTTAATCCCTAAAATAATTAGGATTAATTATAAGAATAAGTTTTCTAAAAGATCATAATTATCCTTTTTTTAAAAGTTAAGATCAAAGAATTCGAAATTGAATAAAATTTCTCTTTTTGAGAGTCCCTGTTCTGTGTGAAATGGCAGATGATCAGATAATATTTTCGTGCCTCATACTATTTATCCAAATCTTATATGGTTGGATAAATCTTGAAATTATCTTTCCAATGATATATTATAATGTTAATTCTGAGCTGTAACGAAAAAGATATGAAAAAAATACGAAAACTCTATCCCAAAACTGACACGTTCCTACTATTTTGGCCATCTCTTTTTTTATCTATAAAATATTTTAATCCAATTTTAATTGGTATGGAAATTAGACTTCAAGATCTTTCCAACCATATTATATGACTTATTTAGACTTTATGGATCAAAGGATATGATAAAAACAAAATCCGCAAAAATCTGTCCCACGCCAATGCCAAACGAAAGGTTTGTCGCCTAGCGCTAATACCTATCGCCTGACCTTATACTTGTCGTTGTGCGCTAATCCTGTCCGCAAAACAGGGAGTTTTTTTTTTTTCTGAATGGAACTCATTTTCTTTTCGATCGGTTTCCGGACTATTTTTCTATAAATAGGGTCCTTGGCCTCCGTTTTCAAAATCATCAACAATCATCTAAGTCTATTCTCTCCTCTCTTAATCTAGAAGCTTATTCTCTCTCCCACTTTCTAAACCTTTCCCTGTTACAAAAATTCCACATACATTAATCCTACACACCCACCAATGTATTAATGTATGTGGAATTTTGTAACAGGGAAAGGTTTAGAAAGTGGGAGAGAGAATAAGCTTCTAGATTAAGAGAGGAGAGAATAGACTTAGATGATTGTTGATGATTTGAAAACGAGGCCAAGGACCCTATTTATAGAAAAATAGTCCGGAAACCGATCGAAAAGAAAATGAGTTCCATTCAGAAAAAAAAAAACTCCCTGTTTTGCGGGACAGGAGTTAGCGCACAACGACAAGTATAAGCGTCAGGCGATAGGTATTAGCGCTAGGCGACAAACCTTTCGTTTGGCATTGGCGTGGGACAGATTTTTGCGGATTTTGTTTTTATCATATCCTTTGATCCATAAGTCTAAATAAGTCATATAATATGGTTGGAAAGATCTTGAAGTCTAATTTTCCATACCAATTAAAATTGGATTAAAATATTTTATAGATAAAAAAAAGAGATGGCCAAAATAGTAGGAACGTGTCAGTTTTGGGATAGAGTTTCGTATTTTTTTCATATCTTTTTCGTTACAGCTCAGAATTAACATTAATAATATATCATTGGAAAGATAATTTCAAGATTTATCCAACCATATAAGGATTTGGATAAATAGTATGAGCACGAAAAATATTATCTGATCATCTGCCATTTCACACAGAACAGGGACTCTCAAAAAGAGAAATTTTATTCAATTTCGAATTCTTTGATCTTAACTTTTAAAAAAAGGATAATTATGATCTTTTTAGAAACTTATTCTTATAATTAATCCTAATTATTTTAGGGATTAAACCTTTTGACCTTCCACATTATCATTGGGTCGTAGGTAAAATCCGGTTTGAGCCTTATTTTAGTATTTTGGCCATAACTTCCTCATTTTCATTGGAATTGGGCTTATAATAATATATTGTTGGAAAGGTCTTTTCAAGCCCCATTTTATTATTGGACCCTTATCATGGACCAAACTAAATTGAATGGCTATTTTTCATAAATAGAGTAAGAAAAAAATATTTTCAAAAACAAAAAGAAGATATTTTAATAAACAACCACATCACTAAACATTTTATACTTTCACATCGTTCGATAATCAAATAACGTGAAAGGTATTCAACACTGGGCTTGGTTTTGGGGAGGCACATTTGGGTGTCTACACACCCATATCGCCAACAAAATGTTGGGAATGGCTATTCATGAGTCAACAAGTTGAGTGATTGATTTGTTCATCGTTCTTTAAGATATAGTACCTTTAGACACCAAATCTCGTAACCTTAGAAAGACATTGTGTGAAATATTGGCTTATGGTATGCTGATGTGACTATATATGACTATATGTGACGTGTTAAGGATTGCTTTTTAATTTATTTAGGTTCCCAGTTACGAAGTTTGTCCCTTCGTAATTTTGAGTCGCATTCGAAGGGTATCATAAAAAAATTGATAAAAAAATTGAGGCACAAACATAAAAAAAAAGTAAAAAAAAAATTGCTCGAAAAAGAAAAATCGTCCAAGCAGGTGGCGCGCAACTCATTTAGTTGCGCGACCACGACCAACCAAGAGCCTGGAATGCGCGCGCCTTTCGCGCGGAACCTTGGTACTTGTGCGCGCCTACAGTTACAAGATATTTTTTATTCTTCAAGAACAATTGAGTCATACAAACAATATCGTTATAACTGAATTGTTTTAAGGCGATGTTATCCATTCGAATGCATCTTTCGTCTTTTCCCTTTTTTTCTTTTTCTTCTTTTTCTAAACAAGCACATCTATTTCCTTAACCTTTTGTACTTCCTTTAGGGCCGATTTCCAAGCTTAGGAACGAAGACTCCTAGGCGCTCACATTCTACATTTATCATCAAACAATTCACCTCTTTTAAACCACCTTCCCTCAACAACTTACTCTAGTCCAACAATGATGTCATCCAAAGAGCAACTCCAAGAAGAGATTGTTCGTTTGAGAGAGGAAAAGGCTCCAGAGGTCAAAGAAAGAGGAATTAAGAAACTTGAAAAAGCTGAAAAGGAAATGCTGAAGCTTTGGATTTGCAACAAAAAATGGATGAACTATCCATGAATGAGAAGTCAGTGGAGAAGCTTATCCTTCGTTCCACAATAAGGAAAAAGTACTTTGATGCAGAAATGTTTACTCCTACAGGACTTACTTTACCAGGAAAGTTTATAGCTACGGACTTGCCGATATTCAAGGTGACTAATAATCCACAAAATCATTTAATGAGTTTTACTGGAACCATGGCTTTAAAGGGAGTTGATCCTAAGCACTATGCTTTTACTTTCCCTTTACCTCTAGACCCAACCGCAAGAGAATGATACTATGGGCTGGATGCTAAGTTCAAGACAGCATGGAAAGATGTAGTTTCGTCTTTCATCACCCAATATGAGAGTAACGTAGAGTTCAAATCGACTTTACGTGACCTTGAAATGCTTAAGCAAGGCGACGACAAAGGTTTCCTTGCTTTCTATGGCAGATGGCGAGAAAGGCAGTCCACCTTGCCCAAAGGCCACCTGAACTCGAGTTGGTACAAAAGTTCATTGACAATTGTCATGAAAAGTACAACAAACATCTATGCTACCTTAGTGTAGAAACTTTTCAAAAGGTCTATTCTGTGGCTACTAGGATTGAAGATGATCTTGCTAAAGAAAAGGCAAAAAAGCCTCATCATCATCAACCTAAAAACAACT